>NW_027411977.1:61693424-61888424 GCF_047663935.1 Musca autumnalis | reverse complement strand
ATAATAATAATAATAATAATAATAATAATAATAATAATAATAATGATAATAATAATAATGATAATGATTATAATAATAATAATAATAATTATAATTATAATAACAATTATAATAATAATAAAAATGAAAACGTATGTATTTTGGTGGACTTCAGAATTTTGGGCGTATGAACTCGCCGACAAAGAGATGGATTAGGTTAACATCTCAAAAGTTTTGCTGGGGAGGTGGCTAAGGAATGGACCGACATAGTCCATTTTGGATAGGATAATTATATCAGGAAACATGGACTTGCCCACGAAAAACATCATATCGCTGTAAACAGGGCTACTAGGAGTACCTCCGGTAAAAATTTCCAAAGGATTCTCGCACAGCCCTTAATCGCACTTAAACAAAAATGTTGCACCAATTGTGTGGGTGGTACCCTAAGGAATGGACCGATAGGGCCTGCTTTTGAATATAAACTGAGTTTGAACAAAATATTTCGAGATCCAAAGTTTGTCCAAATTGCTTGCTCCATTTATGAGATATCCGGCAGGAGTGCACCTATAAACTCCATCTTCGAATTTCATATAATATTCGAAGAAATATTACAATATGCAGTATTCGGTTCGGGAGTTGTCGTGCGCACCAGCCACTGCACAGTTTTCGGGTCATTTTCTCAAGAGTATGAACTTGCCAACTTTGAACTTTGGTGTGGGAGGTATCCGAAGGTGTTTACATGTATAGTCCTGATCTATGTCTCGTGGAAATATTGCGATGTCCAAAGTATGGATCAATTCGGTTACTGCCTTCGAGAGTTTTTAGCGAAAAGCTTTGAACTTCTGTGGGGGAGGTAGGCAAAGGCCCATCTTAGAACTTGACTTAAGTTTGTGCAAAATATTATAGTTGTTCCACAAAAACCCCACAAGAGACAAGAGAGACTTCTCTCACATCAATGAGTGCACCCCGATTCAAATTAGTTCAATGATATGGGACCTACAGTTTATCGCCGAGCCCGAACGTCGTTGTCTAAGACACCACTTTTGTAGAGAAGTTTTACATGGCTGAAATACTCAGGAAATGTCGCCAACATTACTGAGGGGTATTTTGCCACCGTTGAGAAGTGTTTTGATGTTGCCTGGCTGGGGAATCGAACTCACTACCTTATGTGTGCCGATTGCTAAATTTTGGATCGAATCGGCTTATCCATTCAAGAGTTACCGCGGTCTCCATCCACAACACATGGTGCCGTAGCGGGTTTTTACAGCTAACAGGCCATTTTCTAAGGAAGTATGGACTTGCCCCTGAAAAGACTTGGGCCGTCGTAATACGGGCAGCGAATAAAAGTTGTTACAACAAAAAACAACATGAGGAGGCCTTAAACTGCACTTTTCCGAAATTTTGTTTGGGAGGTACCCGAGGGAGTGAACTGATATACTCCATATTTGAACTTTATGTCTGGTAGAAATATTACGATGTGCAAAGTATGGACCAAATCGGTTGGTCCATTCGAGAGTTGCCGTGCGCATAATTTTTGCGAAAAAGTATACCGATATGGCCCATCTTCGAACTTAAACTAAGTTTGGACAGAATATTATGAATGCCAAATGTTGGACACGATCGGTTGCTTCGTTCGAGAGTTATTCGACTCGACTCCAAACTGTCTGAAACAAATTTCGTCCAAACATACTTGGCGTCTAAAATCATTATTTCGATGAGGCACATTTTTGGTCGTATCAAAGTGTATATACCCTCTTTAGCCTAAAGGGGTATAATTAATACTAAAATGATCTTTGCCCTAATAGGAAAATGTAATATATATACAATATGGCAATCGAGTGGCAATCTTTCATGGTGATTAGTTATCGGATTTTAGCCCTCAAACCACTCTCTGTCGAAATGGTTATTCAAAACGTTAAATTTTCCTAAAATTTTTGTGGTAAATGTTATGTAAATTAGTTTTTGAAAAAAAAAAAATTCAAATAATAAAATTAAAAAAAAGAAACCCAAAGGAGAGGAATGAAAAAAACATTGTCCAACCAGGCTGCGAGCAACCAACATCTGTAACATAAATTAAGAATATTCTACACTTTTAATATGCATTTAGTGTCGTCCGTCTCCTCATTGTGTACACACTGTGGGAAGGTGGCTGGTACTCATTACACCTACATGTTTGCCGAACGGATTATGAACGTCTCATAACTATCTCCTCCTTCATAAATGTAAATTCATTTTTCATATATTCATACAACAGAAACAACCAAAAAAAGAAGCAAAGGATAAACTATATACATGTGTCAGATATATAACACGATGACACACAATATACCACCACATAGAGTTGCTAGCTTAGTAAAGTTAACGTTTAAAACATCAAGAGTTAGTTTGTGAAAAAATAACAAAAAAAGTGCTAGCTTCCTCTCTGCAATCAAGGAAACCAAAATGTTTCACAACAAAAGCAGAAAAAAAGAACACCAGCACTACCTACCCGCTGGTGTGGGAAATAATGCCGGTGGGTGTAAAGGGTGTGGTATAAATTAAACAAAAAACAAAATGTATGTTAAATTACCATTTATGGTAAATTACTTTGCATTTTGCCAAAAAAGAAAAAGAAAAAAAATTAAATGATGCCACTACCCTACCTATCCATGTCATTCACATTCACAACTACCTACACTGCTGAACATATCTAAATCCTGAAAAATGAATAATAAATAGCAAAATGTATAAAGAAGAATGTACGCTCCAAAAGAGACAGGTTGATATGACATGAAATGTTATATTAAACATTTCTTGTAATTGCTTTTCACTTCTATGCAGGTTATGTTTTTGAAATTTGTATTAAGGGAAATATTTTTGAGCGAAAATTTCTGAAGTATGTGAAATTGCTCGATCATAAATGTTATTTTCATAAAATCCGACAGAATTTAAATTATTTAATATAAAATCCCACGGTGCGCCTGAACCAACTTGAAATGGAAGCTGCTAACACCTGGGAAATTTTTGCGGATTCTGAAGCTACAATGTTGATAGATGAGAAAAAAAAGCAAAATACAAAAAAAAAAAAAAAAAAAAACAGTAAGGAAGGATCAAAGTCGGGCGGGGCCGACTATATAATACCCTACACCACTGTGAATATGTAAAATATAAATGAGAGCTATATCCAAATCTTAACCGATTTTGATATAATTTGGCACATTTATTTCCAGACCGAATTCAGTCACACATTCCAAATTTCATCGAAATCGGAAATATATAGCGTGTTTGGTACAGAAAATACGTGAAATCGGCCGAAATTATATATGGGAGCTATATCCAAATCGGAACCGATTTCGATATAATTTGGCACACTTATTTCTAGACCGAATTCAGTCAAACATTCCAAATTTCATCAAAATCGGACGTATATAGCGTGTTTGGTGCAGCAAATACGTGAAATCGGGCGAACATATATATGGGAGCTATATCCAAATCTGAACCGATTTTGATATAATTTGGCTCAATTTAAGTGGCGAAATTTCGTGGCCACTGGGAACCACATATGTAAAATTTCAGCTAGTTCAAGCAAAAAATGTGGCTAAGATCCCTAAAATACCTTAAATCGGGAGGTATCGTTATATGGGGACTATACCGAACCGTGGACCTATCTTGACAATTTTTAGTGGAGCAATTTCGCGGCCATTGGGAACCTCAAATGTAAAATTTCAGCTGGTTTGGGCAACAAATGCGGCTAAGATCCTTAAAATACCTTAAATCGGGAGGTACCGTTATATGGGGGCTATACAAAAACTTGGACCGATATAGCCCATCTTCGAACTTGATCTTCCGACGGCTAAAAAAATGGTATTCCCCAATTTCAGCGAAATCGGTCTACAAATGCGACCTGTATGTTGCGAACGGGCGGACGGACGGACATGCATAAATCGACTCAGAAAGTGATTCTATGTATATCCCTAGAAGGAACTATGGGTCTATCTCGCTTCCTTTTGTATGTTACATACAAATGCACTAACACATAATACCCCTTACCACATAGTGGTGTAGGGTATAAAAAACAAGTAAAAAAGTATATACCCTCAGCCAGTGCAAATTGAGATATACCCTCAGCCAGTGCAAATTGAGACACTTTTTTCACAAAAAACTTATGTTTTTAGGGGGTTTAAAAATTTTGGTCGTATGAACCGACAAAAATGTTGATTAAGATTAAAGTTCAAAAATTTTGCGAAAAGGTACTTATAGGAATGGACCGACATAGACCATGGGGGTGCCATAGAGGGTTCTTACACCCTTCGGGTTGTTTTCTCAAGAAGTATTTACTTGCCCCTGAAACAACTTTTACCATCGTAATTGAGGCAGCGAACACGCAGAGAAAAAATATTTTTCGCTGTTGTTGGAACAAAAATATATGTTTTGGTTCCAAAAATGTATTTGTTTTGTTCAAACATTGTAATCCAAATCCAAAAATACCATCTTTTGTTCCAAACATAGAAAACAAAAACAACTTTCGAATTTCCGCAATATTGTTAAAATCGTTAACAATACCGATTGTAGGAACTATCATAATCTAATTTTGTTTACAAAAAGTATTGTCAATACAGAAAACCAGCCCAGAAATTTTTTATTTGAGTGCATATACTTCTCATATACACTTTTCGCATATCTTGGATATAAATGTCGCGTATAATATTGCAATCATTGATGAACACAATACATGGTTTGCTGCATTGGCTGACAACAAAGACAAACAAAAAGCCACCACAACATAAGGAATAATTAAACACCATAACAAACATGAAAAGGAAAGAAGAATGAAACAAAACAGAAACAAAATAAAAACAAGAGTCTCACAAGTACATACACACAAAAATAAAGGTAAAGGCAGCATGTCATACAAACACACCACAACTCACCAAAATTGTTTTTTCAACACGGCATCGAATAGCGAGAGAAGAGAAACAAATTTTCGAAGAAAAGAGAGAAATATTGTTCAGTTGACACAAACTATTTTTGGATTAACAATACTACATGAGGAATCCAACAATATGTTAACAATACATATTTTGCTCTTGGAATATTGTTGGATCAAACATATTTTTTTCTCTGCGTGAATGTAATTTCTTCAACAAAAATCAAAGTGACTCAATAGCAGATCTTAAAGTGAACTTTTCCGAAATTTTGTGTGGGAGGTACCGGTTGGAGAGGACAAATATAGTCCATATTCGAACCTGATCTATATCTGGTAGATATTATTAGAATGTGTAAAGTATGGACCAAACCGGTCACTCCCATTAAGAGTTATCGTGCACCCATTTTTCCGAACATTTTTGAACTTTTGTGGGTAGGTACCTGAAGGAGTGGACCGATATGGCTTATCTACGAACTTAAACTAAGTGTTGTATACAGGACAGTGAATACAACTTGCGTAAACAAAAATCAAAGCGATTCGAGACCAGGTCCTAAACTGAACTTTTCCGAAATATTGTGTGGGAGGTACCCGAAGGAGTGGACCGATTGAGTCCATATTGGAACCTCATGTAAGTTGGGTAGAAATTACACGATGTGCAAAGTATGGACCAAATCGGTTATTCCCTTCAAGAGTTATCGTGCGCACAAGTTTTGCGACAATTTTTGAACATTTGTGGGGGAGGTACCTGAAGGAGTGGACCTATATGGCCCATCTTCGAAATCAAATCTGGACAAATTATTTCGATACCCAAAATTGTAACCGAATCGATTGATCCGTTCGAGAGTTATCGTGCGCACCAGCCTGCCAGACAGACGGACGGACGGACGGATCTACTCAAAATTGTCAGAAACGGATATTGTACAAACATACTTGGGGTCTAACACCATTATTTCGATTAGGCACTTTTTTGGCCGTATCAAAGTGTATATACCCTCTTTAGCCTAAAGGCTGAGGGTATAAAAAATTGCCGGAGCGCTTTTTAAATAAATCTAGTTAAAAATTCATATTTTTAGGGTTTTATAGGTTTTCACGATTTTGCTTGGAAACTGCTGGTTCTAGTGAAATGGGATTAGAGCAAATGTTGTAAATCTGAAAATTCTCAACAAGATTGACCTTTATGATATTTTCGTAGGTTTTACTATTTTGGAGATATAGAAAGAAGTTCATATTGGGACAATGCACTGACTGTACCGCCTTCTTATAAAGCAATGTCATGCACGGTGAGCCCTAACTTACTTTAAATGAAAACCGCTTATAACTGGGAAGTTTTTGTAGATTCTGAAACAGCAATGTTCATATATAAGGAAAATGCAAAAAAAAAAACAAGAAATAAATCGCTGGAGGGATTTTTAAATAAATCGCGGCCAAAGTTCACATTTTTAGGGTTTTTAGGTGTTCAGGATTTTGCAAGCCCTACCAAAATGATTGATAGGACTTGCGGTTTCCAAGCAAAATCCTGAAAACCTAATAAACCCTAAAAATGGGACCTTTGAGGCTTAGCGCCTTTGCTCTGAATGTCTTCATTAATACAGGTCAATTTTGTTGAATCGCATTTAAGTGCATCGTCAGTACAACTCAAATACATAAATGGAAAAGTGGGATGTAGGCCAAACCATCAATAGGCTTCGTTCTCTGTGAGACCCCTATCAACCCCCAACATTTCGTGAGGATCCGATCAAAATTCCGACCTGTAGTGTGATTGCACAAAAAATTTAAAAAGGGATGCATTACTGACTATTGCGATATCTATGCTTTTGGACCACCTATGACAAAATACTTCACATCGTTGTAAAGGGGATATTTTCTAAATTCCTTGCCAGGTTTTGCTTTCAATATACCTCTTACAGAAGAGAGATATTCGCTTTGAGTGGGTCATCGTATAACTTTTGTACCAGTATGGCAAGAAGCATGGACTTGTTCACGGAAAACATAATATCGCTGTAAATAGGACCACAATGAAAAGCATCGGTATACATTTCCAAAGGATCTTAGAACAGACCCTAAACTGCATTTAAACACAAATGTTTAACTTTTGTGGGGGAGGTACCCTAAGAAGGCAAAAATTTGGACAAAATATTATTAGATGCAAAGTTTGGACCAAATTGGTTGCGCCGTTCAAAAGATATCGTCCATGTTATTTTAGTGAAAGCATTTAAATATTGGGGGAAGTACCGGAAGTTGTGGACCGGTATTGCCCATCTTCGAAGGCCAAATTTTGGACCAAATCGGTTGGTTACTTCTGGAGTTGTCGTGCTCTCCAGCCACTACATATGGTGCCATAGGGGGGTTTTACATCTTTCGGACTGTTTTCTCGAGAAGTATGGATTTGCCACTGAAAAAACTTTTACCGTCGTAATGGAGGCAGCGAATGCGAGATGCTTCAACAAAAATCAAAGCCATTCGAGAGCAGGTCTTAAAGTGAACTTATCCGAAGATTTGTGTGGGAGGTACCCGAAGCAGTGGACTAATATAGTTAATATTCGTAACTGATTTATATCTGGTAGATATATTAGAATGTGTAAAGTATGGACGAAATCGGCCATTCCCTTCAAGAGTTGTGGTACGCACAATTTTTCCGAACATTTTTGAACTCCTGAAGGAGTCTTCGAACTTAAACTATGTTTGGACAAAATATTACGAAGGCCTAATTTTGGACTGTATCGGCTGATCCGCTCGAGAGTTATCTAGCGCTCCAACCACTACACACGGTGCCATACGGTTCTTTTTTTTACAACTTTCAGGCTATTTTTTTTAGGAAGAATGGACTTGCCACTGATGAAACTTGTACCGTCGTATAGGGGACATTGACTGCAAGTTGTTACAACAAAAATCGAAGCGATTCGAGAACAGGTCCTGAACTGAACTTTTACCAAACTCTTGTGTAGGAGGTACCCGAAGGAGTGGAACAATTGAGTCCACATTGGAACTTCATCAAAGTCTGGTAGAAACTTCACGAGGTGCATAGTATGAACCAAATCGGTTACTACCTTTAAAAATTATCGTGAGCACAAATTTTCCGAAATTTTTCGAACTTTTGTGGGGAAGTACCGGAAGGAATGGACCGATATAACCCATCTTCGAACTTAAACTGAGGTTGGACAAAATATTTGTTTGGATTGTTCAAGAGTTATCGTGCGCTCCAGACAGACAGACAGACAAACATAGCTAAATCAACCCCAAATTGTCTGAAACAGATTTCGTCCAAACATACTTGGGGTCTAAAACCATTATTTCGATGAGGCACATTTTGTCCGTATGAATTGTATATACTCTCGTTAGCATAAATGCTGAGGATATGAAAAGTCGAAGACCCGTAGGATGAAACAGAAATGTCCCCTGAGACGGTGTGATATCTCCGGAACTGCTTAATATATACATTTCTAAAATTCCACACCCTTCATACAGCATAGAGATCGTAATGTGCGAAAGGTTTTACGATGTTCGCGTCGGGTCATATCGTATATGGAATTTATGATAGGTTAAATCAGGGTTTCGGATTCGGAGTGTACGAGTCGGAGTCGAGCAATTTTGCTGGAGTCGGAGTCTGAGTCGAAAAAAATAACTCGACTGCGATTCCGGGCAATTTTTTTTACAATATAAAAATATAACATTAAATTCGGGACACAATTTTTTTAACCATTATTTATTTTAAAAGATAGCTAAAAAACATATAAGCAAACGGTATATTATACAAACTTACCCCCTGTTTTTGTAAAAAAAAATATTCTTCTCACACGATTTGTCAAATTTTGTAAATCGATTTACTCGCCTTAGTGCAAATGTAGAGGGCTGATTTTTAAATGCGGAATTCTTTTCTAAATATGGAATCCGTCTACGAAAAATTAGGTCTGTATGCCATCTGCGGGCTGAGCTATGGATGCCTAAATTATTACGAATATAGACGAACGAACAAAAATTAGTTACAAAAACTGGGGGTTAGAGAACGATTCATAACGATATTTACTGTCCTTTGAAGTCTCTTTTCATCTCTATTTTAATTACAACTTACATGTCCAGAATATTTTTGATCCAGTTGATCCTTTATTTTTGTTGCAAGCAAAAGTAATGTTCTATGGAATTATTATTGGACATTTAACGTCTTTTATATAAGCCCTACAAGTCTTCTGTCAGAAAATCTACTGGTCTTCTCACAAAAATCTACTGATCTTCTCATCTTGTCTTTTGTGAAATGTCATCTTTTTCTTCTATTAAAGGACCTGTTGGACTCATATGAAAGACATTGTGGTCGCTATGGGAAATCTTACTGACATAAAATTGAAGTCAACGTCTGGGGGTAAAACAACAAAGCGCCTATTGAATATATAAAAAACTCCAAAGGTCCCATAGCAGAAGTTTCCGAGTTATGACGTAAAGATTTTTTATTGACCCCCAATAATACTTGAGAAAGTAGTTTTATATCTTTGTTTGGTGATACTGTTTCATCATTTTGAGATGAAATGTTTTCAGATAAATGGAATAGAATATTTTGTGCTTTTAGCTCAGTTCCTTCCATATCCTTCTTCTTCTATAACTGAAAAATAAACACAAGATCAGATTTTCTTCATGAAAAAAAACCTACAGAAACGTTACTCCGAAAATTTTGGTAAGGACATCAAAATCGATCGATTTTAAGGGGTTATGGTCACTTACACATTTTACAAAATCAAACATTTATTAGCTTATTTTAAAGAACAGCTAAAAATTTCGATTCGATCGGACAAAAATTAGCTGAGATATGAGCGTTAAAAAGAGAAAATTAATTCTGGTTTTCTCAAAATAACAGTTTGGAATGTAGGGGGCCACTGTAGCTCGAAAATGGATGATCCGATCTTCAAATGTTTTTGTGGGATTATTATACATATTAATAGTTTGTACTTAAGCGAGAGAATTTAAAAAAGGCGTAAAAACTATCCATTTTTTAGTTAAAATCTAAATGTTGATTTTGACAGTTCACAATTTTTTTTCAAAAGTGAATATTTTTTTAATTCTGTTTCGCTTAAGTACAAGTTTATTGGTTCTTAATGATCGAACAAAAAAATATGCTGATCGGTTGATTCGTTTTCGAGCCACAGTGGGTACCGCAAACTGCTTTAGTAAAAACAGTGTTTCGTAGGCGGCCATTTGTCAGGACACTGTGCAATATTTTCAAAAAAAAAAAAAAAAAAAAAAAAAAAAAAATCCAAAAGTAGCTGATAGTGTGATCTATCAGAAAATTTATTTTTTCGTGCTCAATACGTGGCCATAACCCCTTAACTTTCAAATATTTTTGTCCTTTTTATGACCAAAAACGTAATTTTATTGAAGCCAAAAATTGAAATGTTGTCATTTTCTGTCCACCATTTCCGTAAAATCTAATATTTTTTTATAAAATCGATCGATGAATGACTACATTTTGATGTCCTTGTTAAGCCCACACAATATATATGACAATCGAATCATTAGTTTTCGAGCTAGAGTAGGCATCGCAAAACGCTTTAATAAAAACAGGGTTTCGTAGACGGCCATTTGCACAAAACTTCCTAATATTTTTCCACAAAAATTTCAGAAAGCAGATTAAGTTATGCTCTTTCAGATGAAGGGAAAAATCATGAAAAAGGGTTTTTATTTATTATTATTTTTTACCTTTAGGCTCTCGAAGAATTCTAAACTGTTGGCTTATATCCGTTTTAAAACCTGGCCATGAATTGCTTATAATTTTTACTGCATGTAGTCGTTTTGATTTGTATTGTCCCTTCATTTTCACAATTTCTTGTGCCAGACTATGAACATTTTCATGAGAATGTTTTGAGCTTATGAGTAAGAAGGGAGAAAGGGATCTCCTTCACCTCCCCTCTCTCAAAAAGTTAAAAAATGTTCATGTTATATTTTCAATGTCTGGCACATGAGATATTTTCTCACGAAGAAAAGTTCCTCCCAGAATGTTCTCGTGCTTGTATTTTGTTGCTGTTTTCCAATGTAAGATTCAGTAGAAACAATATAGATATGGATTTGACTTCATATTTATCTTCTGAAGTTCAGTATTTTATTCGAACGGATGTCCTTTCTAAAGAATATGTTAGGAAAAACCAATATATTAGCCTATTTGGGCCCAAATATACGAAAAAGTTAAAATATGTGCACATTTTATTAGTTTTTAGCAGTACAGGCATTTTCATTCGGAGTCGACACGGAGTCGGAGTCGTGAAAAAACTGGTCTGGAGTCGGAGTCGACCCAAAAATACCTCGACTCCGAAACCCTGGGTTAAATATCTGTATAGCTGTAATATGTAAATATCCGCAGCAAAATCCACTGACACATTGTTCACCACCAGGACTCCTTCCATCTTTTTTAAAGGTTCAGTTACTTAATTGATCGACCTGGTTAGTTGTCAATGTCGCCGGTATAAGCATGTTATGCCATTTCTTTTATCGTTTGTATAAGGTATAACATTTTCCAGCAAGATGTTGAAGAGATCACAGGAACATCTGTCTGATTATTTAATTAATTATTAAAAAACATTACTTACATAAAAAACATTATTTAAATTGTTTAAAGGGTCTAACATCCAGGGCACCACTTATGCGAGATACCCAAACCGTTTATTCTATCCTTTACATATTTCTACCTTTAGATTTTAACATGACATATATCTCTATACAGATTTTAATAACTTTTTTTTTCTCAATTTTTATTTCAGGTAAGCTATCAAAGAAAAATAGTCTTTGTTAATGTGAACATTTGACTCGGTAAAGTATTTTTTCTATTCTATTTTTGTTCTTTGCGGTATATGTAGAGGAGTAAAATGAATTATATTTGTGAATATTAAATGGGAATGCTATGAAGTGAAGTGCGAAAAAACTGCAACCTTTGAATATTGAACATATTACTTTTTTACAATTTAAATATTGTATTCCTTGCAACATTAATAATATTAATTTTGGATAAAAGGTATAGAAAAACAAACACATTTTCTCTCCTTTGTAAAATATTCTTTATTTCACCGAAAAAATGAAACGTTTTTAAAGAAAAAGATACTTAAACATAAAATGCTGAGTTTAAATTTTCCATTTTCTATTTCATTTTTTTTTTTTTTGCTTTGAATTTCTTTACAAACTGAAGTAATCCATTCATGTTTGAGCTTTTTCTTGTTCTTGTTACAACTTGTAGTTGGAAAGCAAGACATTTAACATGAACTCCTCGTATATCTTCTTACATTTACCTTTGGTTTACAATTGTTCTTCCATACATATTTTTGTATCTTACCGTTTAAATCGTTTCATCTTCCACATATTTTGTTTATTCTTCTCGTTCTCGAGCGAGCTCCTTGATTTTATTTTTTCCACTTTATCGAATTACACATAAAATGTAATGCTTATCTACACCTGCTGCTGTGCTGCATAGAATTGAAAACGCTTCCGATTTTTCTATTCTATTTCTATACTGTTTTTAATGTTTTCACAAAGAGTTCAAAGTTAAAGGAAAAAAATGTTTGTATTGAAGTAAAAATAAGGGGGTATCTTAAGGCGACTGAAAGGTGCTGTATGGTTTATATTTTCTCTCAGCCTTATAAACCTCTCTCAGCTTTATAAATCATTATTCCGATGAGGTACATTTTTGGCAAATCGGGCTGAACCGGTCCATTTCTCATACTTTCCTCACAGAAGTTGAAAACTTTGCGCTTAATTGCGATATAAAGATTTTTGTCGGATTTGAGTATACCCTCTCAATCCATTCGACAAACTTACTGAGACGGCTTTACCTTCTACATAAAACATTTTGTTCCATAAGCCGAACTAAGAAGAGGCGATCATCTACTTCTCCAAATTTGCGTTACGTTTTTTATACCCTCAGCATTGATGCTAACGAGGGCATATACACTTCCATACGGGCAAAACGTGCCTCATCGAAATAATGGTTTTAGACCCCAAGTATGTTTGGACCAAATCCGTTTCAGAGAATTTGGAGGTGGTTTAGTCATATCCGTCTGTCTGTGTGCATTGCTGACTGGAGCGCACGATAACTTTCGAACGAATTAATCGACTTGGTCTAACATTTGGCTTTCGTAATATTGTGTCCAAACTAAGTTTAAGTTCGAAGATGGGCTACATCGGTCCACTCCCTCTATAACCTCCTTTAAGGGACTAACCGATTTGGTCCATAGTTTGCACATCCACTCCTTCGGGTACCTATCACAAAAAATTTCGGTAGAATGCAGTTTAAAACCTCCTCTTGAACCTTTTTGATTTTTGTTGTAGCAACATGAATTCGACGGTATATTTTCAGGGACAATCCTATTCTTCTTGAGAAAGTGGCCTGAAAACTGTAAAAACACCCTATGGCACTATGTGTTGTGGACGGAGCGCGCGGTGACTCTCGAAAGGATAAACTGATTCGGTTCAAAATTTGACAGTCGAAATACATTGCCCTAAATTTAAATCAAGTTCTAAGATGGGTCTTTTCCTTCCACACATAATTTCGGAAAATTGCAGGTTAGGACCTCTACTCAAATAGTTTTGATTTTTCTTGCAACAGGTTGCTCTCAAGGCCCTATTACAATGGTATAAGTTTTTTTCAGTTGCAAGTCCATACTTCTTCACAAATGACCCAAAAGTTGTGTTGTGGCTGGTGCTCATGACAACTCTCGCACCGAAGTTTATGTTCAAAAGTCGGCCCTATCGGTCCACTCCTTCCGGAACCTTCCCCACAAAAGTTCGAAAATAATCGGAAAATTTGTGCCCACGATAACTCTTGGAGGGGGTAACAAATTTGGATCGTATTTTGCACATCGTCAAATTTATAGCAGAATTAGATGAGGTTCCAATATGGACTCAATCGGTCCACTCCTTCGTGTACGTCCCACACAAAATTTTGAAAAAGTTCAGTTTAAAACCAGCTCTCGAATCGCTTCGTTATTGTTGAAGCAACTTGCATTCGCTGCATACATTACATTCACTTCCCCTCTATTCGGAGAGGTTCTTTCTTGTTTTAACTGAAGATCTTGTGTCAGTTAAAGTCATTTTACAAAGCCGAATGAGCTTTGCGGGGATACCAAATTCAGACATTGCTTGGAATACCTTTGTACGTAGCGGGCTGTCGAAGGCTGCTTTATAATCGACAAAAAGGTGGTAGGTGTCGATCTGCATCTCTTGGGTTTTCTCTAGGATTTGCGCAGGGTAAATATCTGGTCAATGGTGGACTTGCCAGGTCTAAAGCCGCATTGGTATGATCCAATTATTTCGTTGACCATGGGCTTTAGTCGTTCGCACAATATCCCTGACACTATCTTGTAGGCGATAGGGAGAAGACTTATGACTGTATCGGTGGAGCATAAAGTCTTATCTCCTTTCTTATGGACGGGACACCGGATGCTCAGGTTCCAATCGTCAGGTACGCGCTCTTTCTGCCAGATGGAGCTAACTAACTGATGCATACACCATATCAGCGTGTAGCGTCCGGTTTTAAACAGCTCGGCTGGTAGGCCATCAGCTCCTGCTGCCTTATTATTCTTCAGCCGGTTTATTGCTATCTTTACCTCATCTTGGCCGGGTGGTATACATTCAATACCATCTTCTGGTTTTGGATCTGTGGTATCTTAGTCGACTTCGCTACTATTGGATACCAACAGTTTGGAAAAATGCTCTTACCATATCCTTAGCACACTATCAGTATCAGTTACCAGATTACCTTGCTGGACTCTACAGGAGGATGTGCCAGTTCCAAAGCCATCAGTTTGATGTTTCACTCTTTGGTAGAATTTTCGGACTCCATTCTGTCTCCTGTATATCTCGATTTGTTCACACTCCCGCTTTTCCATCTATCTCTTTTTCCTGCGGAAAAGACGTTTCTCCTCGTGCGCTACGCGTTGCTACTGATTGTAAAGTAGCCCTATAAGCCGCCTTTTTTCTCTTCGGTAGCAGCACGAACCTCCTGGTCATACCATGGATTCCTTGGTGGAGGTCTCCGGTATCCAAGTACTGATAATGCGGCTGTTTGCATGGAGTGGGCAATGTTTTGCCATTGTCCTGATATGTCATCGGGACGAGGAGTGCTTTGATTAAGCAGTTGGGCCAGTTGAGTGGAATATGCTGTGGCTATCTGTTGTGATTGCAGCTTACCGATGTCCAACTTCCGTGTTGTGTCTGTTAGCACTTAGTTTGCTACTTTGCATCTGGTACGTACCTTTGCTCCAACAAGGTAGTGGTCCGAGTCTATGTTTGCACCTCGGAACGATCGTACATCCAACACGCTTGATGCATGTCTTCCATCTATCACAACGTGATCAATTTGATTTATTTTTCTTTGATCTGGCTACAGCCAGGTGCTCTTATGAATATCGAGTAGCTGCAAAGTCTATCAGCCTCATACCATTGTCAGATGTTTCACTGTGGAGACTGAATTTCCCGACTGCTGGGTCAAAGATATTCTCCTTTCCAATTTTGACATTAAAATCGGTCATAAGTTTCATTTTTTAATGATTTTTATTAATTTTCTCGTTTAGAGTTAAGCTTGATGTTCGAAAATTCTTTGCAAGTGCAAAAGGAAAGCCAAGGACTCGAACCCGCACAGTCACCAAATTACATGACCTGGTTTCGCTATAAGTTGAGTAGCTCTTCTAAGCGCTCGTAAAATATATCTTTGGTCTGTTCGTCCTTGACTTCAGTGGGAACACGAGCGAAAATAAAGCTGATGTTGAAGAATTTTGCTTTTAGTCGAATTGCAGCGAGTCTTTCATTCACTGGAGTGAAGCTGGCAACTAAACTCATGCTTTGTGTTATGGCAGCTATAATACAGTGCGTCACCTTTAGGTGTTGTTGTGACGCCCCTCCCGTTCCATCGTATTTCCTGTATGGCAGTAATGTCGGCCTTGTACTTTTCAAGTACATCTGCCAGTGCGTAAACTGCACCTTCTCTATAAAGAGTGCGAACATTCCAGGTGCAGATTCGCAGATCATGGTCCTTAAAACGTTTGCGAGGTTCATCAACTTTAGAGGGGTTTGTTTTTCTTTTCTTTCGTTTTTTGATAGTAGGTTGTTTTTTCTAGGGGAGTGTTACTAACCCGACGCCCAAACCTAAGTTTTTACCGTTCTTATGGGTGAATGCGCGGCACATGTTAGCTCACTAACTTTAACGGGTGTTAAAGGCTGTTCCCCAGGCGACACCACGAGGAGATCAGTGTCTACTTGAGATGAAAGAGGGACCAAGATAAATCCTGGGCTTTGCCATGTTAAAGCCGGTCAGGACCGTTCCTTGGTATCTTCCATCCCATACGTCACCCATACTTTATATGTGCATACTTTATACACCCTAATATATATACCAGATGTAGATCAGGTTCGAATATGGACTATATTTGTCCACTCCTACACAAAATTTTGGGACTTGTTCACTTTAAGACCTTCTCTCGAATCACTTCGATTTTTGTTGAAGCAACTTGCATTCGCTGTATACATTACGACGGTAAAAGTTTTTTTCAGGGGCAAGTCCATACTTCTTGAGAAAACAGACAAAAAGATGTAAAAAAACCTATGGAACCATATGTAGTGGAGAGCACGATAACTCTGGAACTGATCAAACTATTTGATCCAACATTTGGCCTTGGTCATATTTTGTCCAAACTTTGTTTCAGTTCGAAGATGCGCAATAACGGTCCACAACTATCGGTACTTCCACCCAATACAGTAGAATTGCGATAATTCGTACCTCGATAAATCGAAAATATCGATAATTCGTATCTCGACAGAGTATAAGCACTTTAACCTTGCTTGCTCGAAATTCTCGATAATTCGTATAAAATTGCCGGCCCCTTGGAGTACGGATTACACTGGGGCAAATTTGGGGCAGAGATAATTCCTTTTGGAGATGAAAGCCCTTGGTGAGTATATTAAGAACCCCGAAGAACAGATCCGCCGTGAGTCGAACTTCCGCGTTATGGCGTGACGAAATTTTTGCTAGAGACCCTGTAAGCCATCAGGAATTAGCGTTATATCTTTGTTCACTGTTGCTTTAGCTTATTTTTGAGATGACATGTCTTCAGTCAAATCGAATGAGGATTATTTTCGTAAAGCACTTCGACCTTCTAACTCGCTTCCTTCAATGTCCTTTTCGTCCATTATTTTAAGAGCCGCTATAAAAGTACCACAAAATGACGTTTTTTAGCTTCGAGATGTTCTGCAAAACTGTCGCTCAGAAAATGTTAGGTACTGCTCTCATTGACAGCTAATCGATTTTGTCGCGTTTTCGTGGTCGTTTTGTGCTTTTATCCTGTTTTTGTTCTTTTATAGCGGCTCTTAAAGTAAAGGACGAAAAGGATATTGAAGGAAGCGAGTTAGAAGGCAGAAGTGTTCTACGAAAATAATCCTCATTCGATTTGACTGAAGACATGCCATCTCAAAATAAAGCTAAATAAACAGTGAACAAAGATATAACGCTAATTCCTGATGGCTGACAGGGTCTCTTGCAAAAGCTCCATCACGCCATAACGCGGAAGTTCGACTCACGGCAGATCTGTCTTTCGGGGTTCTTAATATACTCACCAAGGCCTTTCTTCCCCAAGAGGAATTTTCCGTGCACCAGACTTTCACCTCCATTTTGTTGCACAGTGTTTTCAATGTTCTACTGTATTTAAAAAAAATGTCACTAAACGGGGCAACCAATTTGGATCTCCTGATACTTTTGTCCAAATTTAGTTTAACTTCTAAAAGGGTCCATATCGGCCCGCTCCTTAGGTTGCCTACCCTACAAAAGTTCAACATTTGTGCCTAAGTGCAGTTTAGGGTCTGTCCGAAGATCCTTTGAAAATGTATACCGTTGCTGTTCGTTGTGATTCTGTTTACAGCGACATTATGTTTTCCGTGGACAAGTCCATGCTTCATGGCATACTTGTCTAAAAGTTATACGATGACCCACTGAAATGTCTAGTGGACGCGATATCTATCGAAAAGATATGACTCCCAAAGTAAGATCCACTTCATATACGGACTATGTATGTCTATTCCTTCAAGTACCTCCCCCTCATCGCTCTTGAACGTTAATCCTAATCCACATTTTTTGGGAAGCTCAAATGTCCAAAAAGGCCACAAAATTCTGAAAAGACCTTAAATACATTCGATCTGTCCGTAGATGAAAGTTTCAATTCACGTAGGCTGAGGGTATATCTCTGTCGGCAAAGCCGACTGATACTTTTTTGCTTGCTGTTTTCTTACATTTGCCTTAACAATCTTGTTTTATGTTGATGCAAAATATGTTGCTTTCCGTTTTGTTGTAGTTTTCTTCTTTAGTGCAATTGCATTTTGCAAATTTATTGCTGCATATTGTTACAAGGAATTGGGTTTCAAGAACATACAACAATAGTGCTACTCGAAGTGGATTTTACATATGTTGATTAAACATATTTTAGTATAATTTTTAGAGGTACAAATATACATAATACAAATAATTTCACACCAATTCCAAAAGATTATTTTTTTTTTTTGTATCTGAATCTATATTATATTTTATTTATCTATCGCCTTTCTTGTAAGACCTTTAACCCCATTTCATCTTCATTATCCTTAGGTTTCAGCATAAAAAGGGTTACATGCTAAGATATTTAGTAGATATATTTACTAGAAAAACTAAAACTACAAAAATATGATTACATCCGAAATATGTATGTCAGATATTTGCATTATGTAGCACCATTATGGTGCGTCGTACTACATGATGACAAAAACAAACCCAAATGACATCAATTCACATTTTGGTATGGGTTATGTGTATGTGTGTGTGTAATTGTGTTGTTTTTGAGTTCAACTAAAAATAACACGTTTTGTTTCCTATTAACCAGTAAAAACCCCACACCGTCACAAAAAGAACCCTAAATGTGTGCCAGAAACTCAACAACCAACAGCAACACAAAAAAAGGAAGCACCAACATACCAAGTAATTCCGTCTGCTCGCTCATATGTCCCGAATATTTTTTGTTTTGTATCAAATATATGTATGTGTGTGGAAAAAGTTTTGCTCACAACAATGCGCACCATAACCGAGGTGTTGATAGAAACAAAATTTTAATTGGATAGCTTGGTACATTGTTTGTTCTCTCATAATTAAAAGAACCTCAATTAGAGTAGTTTTTCTATAGACACATCGAAATATGATTTTTTGAGTTTTGTTTTTTATGGCAGAACGGATTTTATTATTCTGAGGTCTATAAATATTGAGTTACGAAAAGGTTTAAAACGTGTTTCCAATGTCCAGATTAATGCATACTATTAACACTGGTTCTAATACGAAGCATACTTGGTTATTTCAGAGAAAAAGAGATTAAAAATGGAAATTTGCGAGTTGAGCTGTATTTTTTATGGCAGAGTAAATCCCACATTGATATTTAGATTTTGAATTAAGATTACATAGAACAAGAAATAATTCTCATATATTGCGGATAATGTAAAAGTACTGCCCGATTCACACATATTATGAACACTGTTCCTATCTTCAAAAATACATGTTTCTGCAGGAATTGAAAATGACATTTTGGAGAGGCTAGTCCATGCGTATTATGAACACTGTTCCTAACTTGAAAAGTACTGATTTCTTCTGTGAGAGATTAAAATTAATTTTTTGTGAGTTTTCATAACTGGGTGAATTTTATTCTTCTGGGGACAACAATAATTCATACATATTGCGAATAGTATTAAAAAGTGTTACCAATGTCCATGCATATTATGAACACTGTTCTTAAAGCAAAAAATGCACTTTTTTCTGAGAAAGATTAAAAAATTACTTTAGGTAAGTTTTATTTTTATGACATTATGGCACAAGTAACACAGACACTAATAGTTAAAAAAATTTTGCCAATGCCCAGATTCGTGCATAATACGAACACTATTCCTAAAGAGATAAACACTGTTTTTTCTGAGAGAGATTGAAATGTTTTTCCATTTTCTGACAGTCTTCTTTAATCACATTAATTTGTCATTTTGTTTAATTTTTCTGAAAAAATATATTTTTTGCAATCACTGTGCCACGGCAGTATAAAAAATTCTGAATCTACGACTAGGTACACAGAACTAGGCATCTGTTTTTATACCCTGAGCATTTATGCGCCTCATCGAAATAATGGTTTTAGACCCCAAGTATGTTGGACGAAATCCGTTTCAGACAATTTAGAGTTGATTTAACCATGTCCGTCCGTCTCTCTGTTTGTCTGTCTGGAGCGCACAGTAACTCTCAAACGGATCAACCGATTCGGTCCAAAATTTGGCTTTCATAATATTTTGTTCAAACTTAATTTAAATTCGAAGCTGGTTTATATCGGTCCACTCGTTCCCCACAAAACTTCGAAAATGTTCGGAAAATTTTTGCGCAGAATAACTCCTGAAGGAAGTGACCGATTTGGTGCATACTTTACACATCCTGATATATCTACCAGATATAGATCAGGTTCGAATATGGACTATGTTTGTCCACTTCTTCGGGTACCTCCCACTCAAAATATCTGATAAGTTCACAT
This sequence comes from Musca autumnalis, assembly GCF_047663935.1. Classification (NCBI taxonomy): domain Eukaryota; kingdom Metazoa; phylum Arthropoda; class Insecta; order Diptera; family Muscidae; genus Musca; species Musca autumnalis. Next base: position 61,868,006 of record NW_027411977.1, on the reverse strand, counting down.
TAAGACCTGCTCTGGAATCACTTTGATTTTTGTGGAAGCAACTTGCATTCTTCTCCATTCTCCTCTCTCCTGCCTCCATTACGACGGTAAAATTTTTTTCAGGGGCTGGTCCAAACTTCTTGAGAAAACAGTCCGAAAGGTGTAAAGAAACCCCTACGGTACCATATGTAGTGGCTGGAGAGCACGATAACTCTATAACTATGGATTTGATGCGAAATTATATCTTCGTCATATTTTGTCCAAACTTAGTTTTAGTTCGTAGATGGGCAATACCGGACCGGGCCGAACTTTTTATACCCTACACCATAAAATATTCTAAAATAGTGGGGCTAAATCAATGTGTGGACCTATGTTTTGGTGGAGAAGTTTTGTGACCACCTGCAAACTCAAATGTCGAATTGCAGATACTTGGATCAAAAATTGTAGCAAAATCCAAAAAACCGAAAATCGGGAGATATCGTTATATGGTTAGTGGAGATGTTTTGTGATCACTAGGAACCTCAACTGCCAAATTACAGGTAGTTCGGTGAAAAAATTTAGCTAAAATCCTCAAAATACCGAAAATAGGGAGGTACCGTTATATGGGGGCTATATCAAACCTATGTTGATGGTTTTTAGTGGAGATATTTTGTGACCACTGGGAACCCCAAAAATGTAGCTAAAATCTCCAAAATATCGAAAATCGGGAGATACCGTTATATGGGGTCTATACCAAAACATGGACCTATATTGACGGTTTTTAGTGGGGATATTTTCTGATTACTAGGAACCTCAACTGCCAAATTACAGACAGTTTGGTCAAATATTGTAGCTAAAATCCTCAAAATACCGAAAATCGGGAGGTACCGTTATATGGGGGCTATACTAAAACATGGCCACAATTTACTTAATCCTGCACCAATGCGTTTCTTCAGATGGTCTAGCCACTTTTTCCGCTTATGTTCGCCTACTAACCTGTTGACTACAAGAGTAAGCTCTCTAACTCTTGGGCCTTCAGGGTTCGTACGACGAAGTTCATCACGCTCATTTGCTAATAACGTCGCCTCTGCTGGGAAATTTGGTCTTATTTCGGTATGTATCAAGCGGCTGCTGCACTGATGATGTCCCGGAAAGTTTTCTCAGCTACCCGAGGATCTGAGGGATTGGGCAATTCTCTGAAGCGGTGATTGGTAAATTCTCTGAACCCTTGCCAACCAGCTTTCCCATGGTTCAGGAAAGTACGTCGTTCAGAGGTTATGAAATCGGGTGGTCTGTTTACGGAGATGATGATAGGGAGGTGGTCTGAGCTAAGGGAAATGACGGATTGCCAGGATACGTCATTTTACGGACCTGGTGACACAATGGTGATATCTGGCGAGCTGTGGCAGTCTCCTCTAATCCTCGTAGGAGCGTCTTCATTCACCGTGCAAAACGTGGAGCTATCAATTTGCTCAGCCAGCGCTGTACCCCTCTGGTCATTACCTAGGACGGAATGCCAAAGCTTGTGATGACCACTGAAGTCCCCTAGCACCAGACGGGAACTAATATCGGGCATATAACGCCGGGCACAGCTATTCATCGGCGGTATGTACACATTAAACAGCTCTACCTCGGCAGTACCACACTTTACTGCAACCCCATACATTCCATGTATGGGTCACTAGAGACAAGCTCAAGCGAGATAGGTCTGTACTGGAGAGACTGGTGTATCAGGAAGGCAAGTCCTCCTCCTTCGCTTTTTGTGCGATCCTTCCGCAAAACATTGTAACCATATCTATCGCTGTAATCCCGGGTGCTACTAACGCCAGAGCACCCATTCCATACATCCATTACATCTCACCATTGTTGACATGTGGTGGATGCGGATCTGGCAAACGGACCAGATCCATACTGGCCCGGGGTTCATCTCTATCCCGTTACGGACTAGAAGAGCTCGGAGCAGGCATTCCGGGAAAAATTGCCGCTCACATGGTGAAAAAAAACGAACACAAACACATAATTGTTGAGGTGACGGCCTCTGGTCGAAGATTCCTCCGAGTCAATCCGGTGCATAGAACCGGCCGCCGTGGGATTGTCTTGCCACGTTTTTGTCGGCAAGTTCAATTGTCCAAAAAGTGCTACAAGATTCTAAACAAAGATTTTAAACACATTCGATCTGTCCGTAGATATATATCTCTGTCGTCTTTTTACCGACTTTTTATACCCTCAGCCTTTAGGCTATGAAGGGTATATACACTTTCATACGGGCGAAATGTGCCTCATCGAAATAATGGTTTTAGACCCCAAGTATGTTTGGACGAAATGTGTTTCAGACAATTTGGAGTCGATTGAGCAATGTCCGTCCGTCTGTCTGTCTGGCTGGCTGGAGCGTACGATAACTCTCGAAGGGATGAACCGATTCGGTTCAAATTTTGGCTTTCGTAATATTTTGTCCAAACTTAGTTTAAGTTCGAAGATGAGCTATATCGGTCCACTCCTTCCGGTACCTCCCCCACAAAAGTTCGAAAATGTTCGGAAAATTTGTACGCACGATAACTCTTGAAGGGTGTAACCGATTTGGTCCATACTTTGCCCATCGTGGAGCGTGTACCAGACTTAGATCAGGTTTTAATATGGACTCAATCGGTCCACTCCGTCGGGTACCTCCCACACAAAATTTTGGAAAAGTTCAGTTTAGGAACATCTCTCGAATCGCTTTGATTTTTGCTTTAGCAACTTGTATTCACTGCCCTCCATAGGACGGTATAAGTTTTATCAGGGGCAAGTCTATACTTCCTGAGAAAATAGCCTGAAAGTTGCAAAAAAAACCCCTATGACACCGTGTGAGGAGGTTGGAGGGCAAAATAACTCTCGAACAGGTCTGCCGATTCGGTCCAAATTTTGGCCTTAGTAATATTTTGTCCAAACATAGTTTGAGTTCGAAGATAAGCCATATCGGTCCACTCCTTCAGGTACCTCCCCCACAAAAGTTCAAAAATGTTCGGAAAAATTTTGCGTACGATAACTCTTGAAGAGAGTGGCCGAATTGGTCCATACTTTACACATCCTAATATATCTACCAGATATAGATCAGGTTCAAATATGGACTATATTTGTCCACTCCATCCGGTACCTCCCACTCAAAATTTCGGATACATGTTCACTTTTAAAACCTGCTTTCGAATCACTTTGATTTTTGTTGAAGCAACTTGCATTGCTGCCTCAATTGCGATGGTAAAAGTTGTTTCAGGGGCAAGTTCATACTTCTTGAGCAAACATCCCTGAAGTTCTAAAAAACCCCTATGGTACCATATGTAGTGGCTGGAGATCCATTCTTTTTAGTATCTCCTCCGCAAAACTTTTGATATTAAATCCTAATAAACATTTTTGTCAGTTCAAACGCCCAAAATTTTTAAAACTCCCTAAATACATGCGTTTTTTGGAAAAAAAATTGTTCAATATACACAGGCTGAGGGTATATCTCTGTCGGCCGACTGATACTTTTTTACTTGTTACTTGCTTTTTTTCATTTTCCCAAAAAAATATTTCTTTCAAACACTGTGCCACGACAGTATAAAACATTCTGACCCTAGTATAAAACATTCTGACAAGGTACACAGAAGTAGGCAGTTCATTTTTTTTTCTTATTGCACGCAAAATTTTGTTCCGGCATGTGGTTGATTTGTTCAACATATAACTGCATAAAAATATCAACCGACCAATACCCGTCTGCAAATTATATATTTTTATGTGTACACTCTGTGTCTTTGATGAACACTTTTTGTGCAGGGGAGCTTCGAGTGCTGTTGTTGTTGGTTTTCCTTTCTGCTGCATGACAAACTTGTCGTATTGCATTTCATAGGATTTGTAGTTGTTTTTTTTTTTTTTTTTGTGATAGTAATGCCACTTTTTTCGGGGGTAGAATAATGTCACATTTATACGAGAAATGCATTTTCTACGAGGCCTGGTTCAGTAATTTGGGTTAAAAGAGAGGCATCACGGACTACAACTCACATCAGGAGTTTTTAGTTGAATTTTCTATAATTGATTATTTTTTGCCATTTTTGTATTTTTTAATATTCCAAAGATTATATAAAAATTAAAGCATACAAATTGAAGCATAACTCGGTGCTTAAGCAAACGCCGTGGCTGTCATAGTCCCAATTGTGGAGCTTACTGCAACCTATTTAGTACCTTCTCTGTTATCTTTAAATTTCAAGTGGAAGATGGCCAATCCTTTATCCTTGAAATGTACGGTTTATATTTAACTGGAACATTTTATATTGATTTCTTCCAATCTTGGTATACCTCCCCAGTTCTTTCAATATACTTTAATCCAATACCTTTTTTGTTGCGTTGTGCAGCGGTGTCATGTCCCAGATTTGAAATATTTTTGTGTTGATATTTTTTTTTTTTCTGTTTTTGTTTCACATACTTTTTCTATATGATGCGGCAGCTTGTAAGCCTTTGTGTGTCTGTTTCGAGTAAATTTTTTTTTGTACAACTGTTTGTCGCATTTACAGCAGCAGGGCCCATATGTAAACGAAGTGACAACATACTTCACTTTTAATGCCAGGGGGTCTCAAAATGTTTCTACTGAAATCTACTTCAATTGTTATGATTGGGGTTAAATAGAAGAACGCATTTGAAAGAATTACCTTTCATGATGGTGTTGATGTTGATGACGACAACGATGCTGATGATGATGAAGATGATGGTGGCATGCAAAGACGGCGGCGTATTGTGCCAAGGACATGTCATCGGATTTATTTGTGAGTACAAACGAACACGTGTTTGCATTAAAATCCAAAGGATTTTTTTACAGTTTGATTTTTTTCCTTTGAAAATGTTTTAATATAATGTCTCTTGTTTTTTTGGTGGAATATGTATTCAATTTATATATGGATTTGAAAAGAAAATAACTTAGCCGGTGGAAGAGAGAGAAAAAAAAAACAACTGATGGAAGAGAAAGAAAGGTCTTGACAATGCTTTTGGCTTTGTTTTTTCGGATATGAATATCCAAAAAATTATATAAATTAGAAGTTCATCAAAACACGGAAAAAGTACGAAAACGAAGATATAAACGAAGATAAGTTTAAGTTGGAAAATTGCAGTCATGGCATTGTTTTATAAGGAGGCGATAAAGCCAATGCATTGTCCCAATTTGAACTTCTATATCTCAAAAATGGTAAAACCTACGAAAATATTACAAAGGCCAATGTTGTAAAGAATTTTCACTGCTACAATATTTTCCCTAGTTTCAGTTTGATTGGGCTTGCTGTTTCCCAGCAAAATCGCAAAAAACCTATAAAAACCCTAAAAATGTGAACTTTGACCGCGATTTATTTAAAAAGCGCTACGGCGATTTTTATTCGATTTTTATCATCTATGAACATTGAAGTTTCAGAATCCGCAAAAACTTGCCATGTGTAAACTCCTTTCATTTAAAGTTGGTTCAAAAGCACCGTGTGATGTAAATCAGATCCACTTCTGAAGGGAAATCTAGCAAAACCCTCACATGGGGCGTCATCGTTGTTCTTTCCTAAGCGTGAACTAATATTTTTATAATTTATAATTTTCCGAATTGACAACACTCAATACCAAATTACAGCAATCTCGGTTCGAATTTGTCAAAAAGACCATGGGGGCTAGACTAAATCCTGGATAGAAAAGTGTGACCAAAATTTAAAAAAAAAAAACTAAAAAACTAAATTTAAAAAAAAAAAAATATTAGTCGCTTAAGAACTTATAAATGTTCCCCAAACATCCCAGATGGGACAAGAGAGACTTTTCTAATATCAATGAGTGCACACCGATTCATATTAGCTCAATGATATGGGACCTACTGTTTATCGCCGAGTCCGAACGGCGTGTCTTAAGACACCACTTGTAGAGAAGTTTTACATGGCTGAAATACTCAGGAAATGTCGCCAACATTACTGAGACCCCTCAGTTTGCCACCATTGACAATTATTTGATCTTGCTTGGCCGGCACGCACAGAAAAAATATTTTTTGCTTTTGTTGGAACAAAAATATATGTTTTGGTTCCAAAAATGTATTTGTTTTGTTCAAACATTGTAATCCAAATCCAAAAATACCATCTTTTGTTCCAAACATAGAAAGCAAAAACAACTTTCGAATTTCCGCAATATTGTTAAAATCGTTAACAATACCGATTGTAGGAACTATCATAATCTAATTTTGTTTACAAAAAGTATTGTCAACCCAGAAAACCAGCCCAGAAATTTTTGATTTAAGTGTATATACTTCTCATATACACTTTTCACATAACTTGGATATAAATGTCGCGTATAATATTCCAATCATTGATGAACACAATACATGGTTTGCTGCATTGGCTGACAACAAAGACAAACAAAAAGCCACAAGAACCCACCGCAACATAAGGAATAATTAAACACCATAACAAACATGAAAAGGAAAGAAGAATGAAACAAAACAGAAACAAATAAAAACAAGAGTCTCACAAGTACATACACACAAAAACAAAGGTAAAGGCAGCATGTCATACAAACACACCACAACTCACCAAAATTGTTTTTTCAACACGGCATCGAATAGCGAGAGAAGAGAAACAAATTTTCGAAGAAAAGAGAGAAATATTGTTCAGTTGACACAAACTACTTTTGGATTTACAATACTACATGAGGAATCCAACAATATGTTAACAATACATATTTTGCTCTTGGAATATTGTTGGATCAAACATATTTTTTTTCTCTGCGTGGGGGAATCGAACCCACGACCTTCAGTGTGCAAGGCGGGTGTGCATACCATTGCACCACGGTGGCACCCCATGAACTTACCGACAGAAATATGTATTTGGATTGAAACTCAAAAGTTTTGCGGAAGAGGTACCTAAAAGAATGGACCGACATAGTCCATTTTGGAAGTGGGTCTTATTTTGGGAGTCTTTTCAGTTGGTCACCATATAATTTATAGCTGTTGGGCTATTATATCAGGAAACATGGACTTGCCCACGAAAAACATATTATCGCTGTAAACAGGGCCACTAGGAGAACCTTCGGTAAAAATTTCCAAAGGATTCTCGAACAGGCCCTTAACCTCACAAAAATTTTGAACATTTGTGTAGGTGGTACCCGAATATTTTTGAAATTTTATGGAAGAGGTACCTTAAAGAGTGGAATTTCATTTAACCCAGATATGCCCATTGCTTGATCGTGATCATTTTAAAAGTATTTTTATATTATTTTAGAAGCAAATGTGAAATAATAACAGTACGTTTATATGTTTTTTAAAAATTTTTTGAAAAAAGTGGTTTTTGAGGCCACTTTTGGACACAGGGTTTTATCATATAACTGGGAGTTATGGGACACAAAACATTTGACATATAGTCCAAAGACACCTTTTCGGCATCTAGTTAACGTTTTTTCGTAGTAGGCTCCACATCGTGTATGTTTTCGTTATAAAATTATCCAATAATTAATCGGTCATAACGCAAATCATTGTAAAAACTAAGCGATCGGTGGCAACTTCGATGAACTAGACCTCAAAACTCAAAAATAGTAGCTCAAAATAATGGAATCACATAATATCCCAAGAGCTACAGATGTGTACTGAGTATATCACCAAACTAAACGGTACTTTGATAAACATAACATATCAAATTAGCAAGAATTTTGTGTGTCCTATATATAGGACGCTGGGCATATCTGGGTTAATATTCGAATAAATGTCACGATATGCAAAGTGTGGGCCAACGCAGTATTCAGTTCGAGAGTTGTCGTGCGCGCCAGCCACTACACATGCTGGCCGTAGGGGTATTTCACAGATTTCGGGTTATCTTCTCAAGAAGTATGGACTTGCCACTTAAAAAACTTGTACCATCGTAAAAGGGGCTTTGAGCCCTAAATATTACTAGAAAAATCAAAACGGTTCGAAATTTTGTGTGGGAGGTACCCGAAGGAGTTGACATATATATAGTCCATATTCTAACCGGATCTATGTCTCGTAGAAATTACGATGCTCAAAGTATGGATCAAATATTAACGAAAAGTTTTGAACTGTTTTGTGGGATGTACGCGAAGGAGTGGACCGATATGGCAGATCTTAGAACCTGTTTAAACTTTGGGCAAAATATTACGATTCCCAATTTTTGGACCGAATCCGGTTTATCCGTTCAAGGGTTATCGTGCGTACTATAGCTGGTTTTTTTGCACCATTCAGGCTATTTTCTCAGGAAGTATGGACTTGCCTCTGAAAAAACTTGTACTGTCGTAAAGGGGGCGGCGAATACAAGTTGTTACAAGAACAAGTAAAAAAAAAGTATCAGTCGACATTGCCAACAGAGAAATACTCTCAGCCTGTATGGATTGAAATACTTTTTTTTTTCAAAAAAAAAACTTACGTATTAGGGGGGTTTTTAAAACAACATGGATAGGATTAAAGCGCAAAAAATTGCGGGGATATCGATAGATAGGGGTTTTTTAAACTGATTTTCGACAATATTTAGAGTTCCATTTTAGCGAATATTTTCAAACTTTTGTGGGGGAGGTATCGCAAGGTCCACTCCTTCCACCTTCGAATTTCATCTAATATTCGAAGAAATATTACAATATCCAAAGTCTGGACGAACGTATTCAGTTCGAGCTCTCCAGTCAGTACATATGGTGACATAGGGGTTTTTTACAACTTTCGGGCTTTTTCTCAAGAAGTATGGGATTGTCCTTAAAAAATCTTTTACTGTCCTAATTGAAGCAGCGAATGCAAGTTGGTTCAACAAAAATCAAAGTGAGCCGAGAGCAGGTCTTAAAGTGAATTTATCCAAAAATGTTTGTGGGAGGTACCCGACGGAGTGGACAAATATAGCCCATATTCGATCCTGACCAAAGTAAAGTATGGACCAAATCTGTCACTCCCATCAAGAGTTATCGTACGCACAATTTTTCCGAACATTTTTGAACTTATGTGGGGGAGGTACCTGAAGGAGTGGACCGATATGGCCGATCTTCGAACTTAAACTTAGTTTGCACAAAATATTACGAAGGCCACATTTTGGACCGAAACGGCAGATCCGTTCGAGAGTTATCTTACGCTCCAACCACTACACACGGTGTCATAGGGGTTTTTGCACCTTTCAGGCTATTTTCTATGGACTTGCCCCTGATGAAACTTGTACCGTCGTACGGGGGGCAGTGAATATAAGTTGCTACAACAAAAATCACAGCGATTTTTGAGCAGGCCCTAAACTGAACTTTTCCAAAATTTTGTGTGGGAGGTACCCGAAGGAGTGGGTAGGAGTGAGTCCATATTGAAACCTTATCTAAGTCTGGTATACATTTCACGATGTGCAAAGTATGGACCAAATCGGTTACTCCCTTCAAGAGTTATCGTGCGCACAAAATTTTCCGAACATTTTTGAACTTTTGTGGGGGAGGTACCTGAAGGAGTGGACCGATATGGCCCATCTTCGAACTTAAACTAAGTTTGGACAAAATATTACGATAGCCAACTTTTGGACCACATCGGCTCATCCGTTTGAGAGTTATCGTGCGCTCCAGGCAGCCAGACCGACGGTCGGACAGTGTTAAGTCGACTCCAAATTGTCGAAAGTGGATTTCTTCCAAAGATACTTGGGGCCTAAAACCATTATTTCGATGAGGCACTTTTTGCCCGTATAAAAGTGTATATACCCTCGTTAGCATAAATGCTGGGGGTATAAAAACTTAAATCTGGCATGGACCTATACTGTCTGATTTGCAATGGGTGTTTTGAATGCGTTATAATTTTTTGTACCACCAGCCAATACTAAATACCAAATAGAGGCTAGATGAAAACGTGGTCCTATACCGACAAATTTCCCTTTCGGTGGGATTTTGAGACCACGACCTTCAAAATATCGAAAATTGGGAGGAAACGTTCTATGGGGGCTTTTTGAAAATGTGCACCTATATCGACAAATTAGTGGTGGAAAGTTATATACCCCAACGAAGACAAAATGACAAATTTTAGCCATTTCGATTAGAGCTGGGGCCGCAATCTTCAAATTACCCAAAATCGGGAGGTATCATTCTAAAGGGGCTATATGAAAAGGGGGACCTATTCCAACAAATTTCTTGTAGCAAGTTTTATACCACCAAAGATGAGGCCACAACCTTCAAAATACCAAAAATCGGAGGGATATTGAGGCCATAACTTTCAAAATATCCAAATTCGGAGGTAATGTTCTATGGAAGCTATATTAAGACGCGGACCTATACCGACATATGTCAGGTCGAAAGTTTTATACCACCAAAGAAGACTAAATACCAAATTTCAGCCATTTCGGTGTGATATTGAAGCAACAACCTTCAAAATACCAAAAATCGGGAGGCGCTGTTATATGGGGGATATATGAGAACGTGGACCTATACCTACAAACTTCAGGTGGTAAGTTTTATGCTCCGAAATTTATTGTGGAAAGCTATATAACCCCCAAAAAGACAAAAGGCCAAATTTTAGTCATTTCGGTTGGATACCTCAACATCCAACTAAAATTTCACAATACCGAAAATCGGCAGGTATATGGGGGCTATATAAAAATGTGGATCTACGATATACCGACAAATTTCTGGTGGAAAGTTTTATTTCACCAACGAAGACTGCACGCTAATTTAGTCACTAATTTCGGTTGAGGCCACAACCTTAAAATTCTGAAAATTGTAAGGTACCGTTCTATGGGCGCTATATGAAGACGTCGACTTATACGCAAATTATTGATATCAAGTCATGTTATAGCGAAGAGTGTAAATTGTAATGATTTCTGATGTTCGTTTTTATACCCACAGCTTATATGCTAACGAGGGTACATATATGAAGTTCAAATATGGACTATATCGGTCCACTCTTTTATGTACCTCCCACACAAAATTTCGGAAAAGTATAGTTTAATCAAATCCTTTTGATTTTTGTTGTAACAACTTGTATTCGCAGCCCCCATTACGATGGTGCAAGTTTTTTTTTTCAGGGACAAGTCCATACTTTCTGAGAAAATGGCCTGAAAGCTGTAAAAACCCGCTATGGCACCATGTGTTGTGGATAGTCGCGCGGTAACTCTCGAACGGTTAAACCCATTCGATCCAAAATTTGGCAATTGTAATATTTTGCTCAAAGTTAAATCAAGTTCAAAGATGGGCCTTATCGGTTCACTCCTTTGGGCACCTCCCCCAAAACAGTTCAAAACTTTTCGCTAAAATGGTGCGTACGATAGCTCTCAAAGGCAGAAATCATAATATTTCTACGAGACATAGATCAGGTTACAATATGGACTATAAATGTCAACTCCTTCGGATACCTCCCACACCAAATTTTGGTAATGTGCATATTAGGACCTCCTCCCGATTTTTCTTGCAACAGGTTGCACTCAAGGTCCCAACGAATACTGCGTTGCTCCACACTTTGCATATCGTAATATTTGTTAGAATATTATATAAAATTCGAAAATGGTGTTTATTGGTCCACTTCTGCCGGTACCTCTCCCACAAAAGTTTGAAAATATTCGCTAAAATGGTAACCGCAATATGTCATAAACGGAGCAACCGATTTGGTCTAAACTATGGATGAAATTCGAAGATGGTGCTTATAGGTCCAATCCTTCCGTTTGAAAATATTCGCTAAAATGGTAACCGCAATATGTCATAAACGGAGCAACCGATTTGGTCCAAACTTTGTATCTCGAAATATTTGGTCTTAACTTAGTTTATGTTCAAATGTGGACCCTTTCGGTCCATTCCTTAGGGTACCACCCACACAAATGATCAAAATTTTTGTTTAAGTGTGGTTAAGGGTTTGTCCGACAATCCTATGGACATTTTTACTGAAGGTTCTCCTAGTAGCCCTGTTTACAGTGATATGTTGTTTTTCTTGGGCAAGTCCATGTTTCCTGTTATAACGTGCCTATCGAGAGGATTGACTCCCAAAATAAGACACACTTCCAAAAGGGACTGTGTTGGTCCAATCCTTTAGGTACCTCCCCCACAAAACTTTTGCCATTTTATCCTAATTCATATATTTGTCGGCAAGTTCATACCCCCAATTTGAAGACCCACTAAATACATACGTTCTTAAGAAGAAGATGTTTCAATTCACTCAGGCTGAGGGTATGCCTCTGCCGGCAAAACCAACTGATACTTTTTTACTTGTTCTATTCCCAAGGCCTGACAACCCCACACTCTTAACGGTCGCAAAAATACCCCACAGTGTAATGTAGGCGACATTTTCAGAGTGTTTAAGTTAAAAGTGGCGTCTTAAGACTCGCCGTTCGGAATCGGCAAGTCTAATATGAACCGGGTTCACTAATTAATGAGAGGTAAGTCTTTCTCCAACTTCACTTTCGAGTACCTCCCTGACAAAAGTTAACATTTTTCTATTTACTCTAGCTGTTTTAGGATGGTTTTGAAATTTTTACCGAAAGTACTGGTTATGGTTCTGTTTAATTCCCTCAAACTTAAAACAAGTTGGAAGATGGAATATACGAAGGCGGTTCGGAAACTTCTTAGCCTATCAATGAAAGAGAATAGTTAATTTTTCAAAAATATTTTTATTTTTCAATATAATCTCCTGAAACTTCAATACACTTAGTCCAACGCTTTTCTAGCAATTCTATCCCTTGATAAAAATAGTTTTCCTCAAGGTCTTCAAAATAGTGGTTTACAACTCTAATTGCATCTTCATTTGAGGTAAAACGCTTGCCAACAAGGATTTTTTTTAGATTTGGGAACATGTAAAAGTCACTGGGAGCTAAATCAGGAGAATAAGGTGGGTGGTCAAACAACTCGTACTTTAATTCGTTGATTTTAGCCATGTTAAAACACTCTTGTGCGCTGGTGCGTTGTCTTGATGAAAAATTATTTTTTTGTGTTGTAAGCAATACGTTTTTCTCGAATTTGTACATTTAATTGACCCAAGAGGTTGCAATAGTACTCTGAATTTATAATTTTACCCTTTTGCAGATAGTCAATCAATAAAATACCTTTGAAGTCCCAAAAAACCGTTGCCATAACCTTACCAGCCGATTGAATTGTTTTTGGCTTCTTTGGGGCACTTCCTCCAGCTTCAGTCCATTGTTTGGATTGTTATTTTGTCTCTGGAGTATAGTGGTGGATCCATGTCTCATCAACAGTTATGAAACGACGCTTAAAATTCATTTTATTTCGCTTAAAACGATCCAAACAAGCTTGAGAAATGTTCATTCTTATGCGTTTTTGATCGACTGTTAACAAATGCGGCACCCATCTTGCAGAAAGCTTTTTCATCTGTAGTTCTTCATGCAAAATTAAATGGACCCGATCATTTGAGATGCCCATGATATTAGCAATTTCACGCACTTTTATTCGTCGATCATTTAATACCATATCATGCACTTTGGCTACAATTTCTGTTGTTGTTGGACGTCCACTACTTGGTTCATCTTCAATGCTTGTACGACCACGTTTAAATTCAGCAACCCAATTTTTTACTGTTTCATATGAAGGAGCACTTTCACTTAACACATTCACCATATCATTATGAATTTCTTGTCCCGATAAACCTTTTTTATGTAAATATTTAATGACAGCACGCATTTCTAATCTTTCCATTGTAAAAAAATTGCGGATGCGTCTTTTTTGAACACCTGTTTCTATATGAAGGAGTTGCCAGATCGAAACAAAATTTAACATGTGTTCATAACAGAGATGGAAGTTTCCAAAACACTTAACTTTTTTCTGTTTATACCGCGCTTTTTGTGCTAGGCTAAGAAGATTCCGAACTGCCCTCGTATTGGACACCTCATCCTGGTACCTTTTCTTGGCCCAGTCCATTCTTCCTGATATGGATCTGTCAGACATACATAAAGGAATCTACACGACTAACTACTAAAGGGGTGTTTACACTAGCCATCAATGTCATACGACCTGAAATTATCTATCGTTATACAGTCGCTAATGTGTGCAATACTGGGGATTTTCCTTACGCCATTTACTTTTTGCGTCCACACCAGCAAAAATGCAGTGAAATTACGTCTCCACGTTGTCTGTGTAGTTCAGATATGGAATGTTTTTATTTCGTGTCATATGACATTGATGGGTAGTGTAAACACCCCTTAAGTATTTTCGCTGAAAACTTCTTTTGTCACACACACAATATTATTTATTTGTTTAATTAGGTTTTTGTTCGGGAGATTTTTACGTCAACCACACACACCCTTTATTAATGTTTTTGTAACATGGGCTAAGGGTATTTTTACCCTAATTTTTTCCTATTGATTATGTTTTAATTTAGAGGTCTAAGTAGTTCGAAAATTTTGTTAAATTAATAGAATTTACTTCTTCATGTTGAATAATAATTTAATTTAGTATCTGCTCATCGGTCAATGTACCCCATTCATTGCATTGCACACACAAAAAACGCCACCTATAAAATCAATCATCGATAACTATCTACTACAGCCAATAAACGATTAACAACACTACAGAGGTAATCTTTAAATTTCAGTGACAAACGAATGTCCAGCGCACTCAGTTCTGAACTTCGCCATCATCGGATTGCGTTGACTTTTAATATAAAAATAATCATCTCTTTTCAATACGTCATTATTATCAAGGCCAAAGTGCCGCAATGGCTTTGTGGTTGTGTTGGTGTTGTTGATGTTGGTAATGACAGTGAACCAACGAAAATGCATTCGAAAATCCCGCAGTTTAATGCACGCAGAACCCCCCAACAACTGACCATGTAAAAAGTTGGAAATCAATCAGCCCTAAAACAGCAGCTAGTGAGTGGTGGTTGGTGGCAGTCATGCAATGCGAGAGAACACGAATTTTGAATTCAATATTTGTGTCACTTTTCCGTGTTGTTGTCTACTTTTTTAAGCGACACAGAACATCAATTCAGACAACAGAACAAAGGTTGTTGCTGCAGTTTTTTGTGACTGTTTTTAACTTTCAATCAAAAACGTACTTTTGTTAACATTTTTACTACGCAAACGATGGGGCATGCAGCTAACTTGACTATGGCAATACATTTATGTGGTGGGTGGGTTGCTAAATGCGTGTGTGTGTTCATGTGCTTGTATTTCAGCGGGAGTTTTTGGTGACAATCATCCGCTTCATAACTGTAAGTTGTTATATCGACTTTTGTCACGTACTCTCTGCAGATTGATTCATGGCGACTTAACAAGTGGATACCGGTTTTAATAAAAACTTTTGTTTTGAGTTTTTTATACACTCAGCATTTATGCTAACGACATCCAATTTAATATGGCAAAATGTGCCCCTGGTTTTAGTTTGGTTTTAGTCCCCAAGTTGTTTGGAAGAAATCCGTCGGTCTGTCTGTCAGGAAGGAGCGCATAATAACGCTCGAACGAAGCAACCGATGATGTCCAACATTTGGCATTCGTTATATTTTGTCCAAACTTAGTTTAACTTCGAAGATGAGCCATATCGGTCCACTCCTTCAGGTACACACCCCAACCCTAACAAAATTGTGCGCACGATAACTATCGATGGGAGTATCCGATTTGGTCATAACTTTGGGCATATTTCTATTTCTACGAGACATAGTTCAAGTTCATCATCAACATTGGTTCATGTTTTGGTATAGCCCCCATATAATTGAACCCCCCGATTTTCGGGATTTTGAGTATTATATACTTATATACTTATACTTAAAATTTCGGAAAAGTGCAGTTTAAAACATCTTCTCGAATCTTTTGAGTTTTCTTGTAAAAACTTGTATTCGCTGCCCCCATTACGACGGTGCAAGTTTTTTCAGGGACAAGTCCATACTTCCTGGGAAAATGGCCTGTTGGCTGTAAAATCCCGCTATGGCACCATGTGTTGTGGATGGAGCGCGCGGTAACTTCGATCCAACATTTGGCAATTTTAATATCTTGTCCAAAGTTAAATCAAGTTCAAAGATGGGTACCTCACCACAACAGTTCAAAATTTTTCGCACCATTTTAGCTCTCGAAGGCAGTAATCATAATATTTCTACGAGACATAGATCAGGTTACAATATGGACTATAAATGTCAACTCCTTCGGATACCTCCCACGCCAAATTTTAGTATTGTGCATATTAGGACCTCCTCCCGATTTTTCTTGCAACAGGTTGCAAATAAGGTCCCTAAGAATACTACCTTGGCCCACACTTTGCATATCGTGATATTTATTAGAATATTAGGTAAAATTCGAAAATGGTGCTTATAGGTCCACTTCCCACAAAAGTTCGAAAATATTTGCTAAAATGGCAAGCGTAACATTTCATAAACGGAGCAACCGATTTGGTCCAAATTATAGATGAAATTCGAAAATGGTGCTTATAGGTCCACTTCTTCCGGAACCTCCCCTGCAATAGTTCGAAAATATTCGCTAAGATGGTAACCACAATATCTCATAAACGGAGCAACCGATTTGGTCCATACTTTGGATATCGAAATATTTGGTCTTATCTTAGTTTATGTTCAAAATTGGGGCCTTTCGGTCTATTCCTTAGCGTACCACCCACACAAAAGATCAACATTTTTGTTTAAGTGCGGTTAAGGGTCTGTGCGAGAATCTTTTGGAAATTGTTACCGAAGGTACTCCTAGTATCCCTGGTTACGGCGATATGATGTTTTTCATGGACAAGTCCATGTTTCCTGATATAATGGCCCTATCGAGAGGAATGACTCCCAAAATAAGACAAACTTTCAAAATGGACTATTTCGTTCCATTCCTTTAGGTACTTCCCCGGCAAAACTTTTGAGATTTTATCCTAATCCATATCTTTGTCGGCAAGTTCATACATCAAAATTCTTAAGACCCCCTAAATACATAAGTTTTTTGGGAAAAAGATATTTGTCGACAAAGCCGACTGATACTTTTTTACTAGTTTTTAATTATTATTAATTTTTAATTTAATTTATAGATTTAATTTTTATTAATTTAAATGAAATAATTAAGTTATTATCTTTGATTAATTATCTTTCATTTTCTTTTAATTTTTTTTTAATATTTTTAATTTTTAAGCGTTAATTGTTCGCTCCAATAATATATATTTTAACATAGAGGGAAGCAATATCATATAGAATATGCTTGCTTCTTACTTTATGCGTTCTTAGTTTCGCTCCGTTAAAATCGAAAATGCACATAATTCTTTCTAAATTACCAATCCTTTACCTACTTAGCTGGCTCAGAACTTTTATTCCATAAGCCGAACTAAGGAACGATCTCCAATTCTCTCTGTTTGTTGCTTCGATTTCTGGAATACCGCGCCTTTTCATCTCGTCATCCACTTGTTTGCTCCATCGAAGCCTTGGCCTTCCAGTTCTGCGTTTACCGCCATGTGGCCCGTATTTATACGAGTTTTAAGCGGGCTAATCATCGCTCATTCTTATGATATGGCCTAGTCAACGCAATATTTGCATCTCGCTACGTTTATCCATGCTGATGTCGTTGTATAGCAGATACAGCTCGTGATTCATACGATGTCGATATTCACCGTCAACGTAGATTGGCCCGTAGATCTTTTCTCTCAAACACACCAAGCACTGGCTTATCTGCTTGCGCAAGCACCCAGGCTTCGCAACCATTCATTCGCACGGGTAGTATCAGTGTTTTGTAAAGCGTTGTTTTTGTTTGACAAGATGTGGCTTTGTTTTTAAACTGCTAACTTAGGCCAAAGTAGCAGCTGTTGGTCAATACAATTCTTCTCTTTATTTCACAACTGATGTTGTTTGATGTGTTTATTAGAGTTGTGCCAAAGGAACTATATGGAACTATCTAGTTCACATCGCAGTTCCAATGGCCCATTTTTTTTTTCTTTGAACAAAATGCGTATACTTAATATCACACGATATATTTCATGATGTTACTCATACGTTTTGGAACTAGTACAAGAACTAGGAACTAGATTACCTAAATCTAGTGTTTATGGCGGTGCCGAGGTAGACGAAGTCTTTTACTACTTCAAAATTATCGCAACCAGACATGACTTGGAATAGCTTTGGGTCCAGGCGGCTGTCGAAGGCAGATTTTCCCGAATGTTGGGCAAAAGATATTCTCTTTCCCATTTTGACATAAAATCGCCTAGACTAGTTTTAATGTCATAGATAAAGCTAATGCTGAAGAATTTTGCTTTTATCCGTATTCTTGCAGCTACAATACAATGCGTCACTTTTAGGTGTTGTTGTGACGCTTTTTTCAATCCATTGTATTTCCTGTATGACAGTAATGTCAGCCTTGTACTTTTCAAGTACATCTGCCAATGTGTAGACTGCACCTTCTCTATAAAGAGGGCCACATTCGACCCCAAACCCAAGTTTTTAACGTTCTTATGGGTGAACGCGCGGCACATGTTAGCTCACTACCTTTAACGGGTGTTAAAGGCAGCTCCCCAGGTGACAGCACGGGGAGGTCAGTGTCCACTTGAGAAGAAAGAGGGACCAAGACAAATTCTGGGCTTTGCCATCTTTCACCAATCCTTTACCTTTATTATTTACCGGAACATCCCGTAATTCATTTCCGTTTTTATTAGACAGTATGCAATGTTTCATTTCATATCGAACATAAGACTCTGTTTCTTTTTTCATAAAATCTCTTTTGGCAAAATTTCTATGTCCACAATGGCTATGCAGAACTCAATCATCAATTTTCAATTTGAAGTGTTATTTTGATAAAACTAAACAAATTTTCTTCACTAATGACGAATTTCTTATAGTTCAAAATTCTTGTTAACTGACTCTTCTCACAAAACTTTACGGATACTAAACCTGCAAAATCTTTGAAATTGTACATAAATCACGTTTTGGACATTAGAGATTTTCTTTATGTTTTTCCATTGGCTATTGCACAATATTAGAGTGTTTCTTAAATTAAGTTATTATGTTTATAACATTTTTGGGTCAATTTCCATTCCCACAATAAATACTTGCTAATAATTAGTTCTTAGCCGAAAACAAAATTAATTTATTTTCACCAAAAGTTAACCGCATTTCTGTGTGAAAGGGGGTGGAGTTGTTATTTTGTGTAACACAGCCGCCTGTGGTTTTAATATGGTCATGTTAATATCGCCTAATCATCCCAAAACAGGAAGTATAATGTGGCACACTTTCATTCTGCTATGATATGACTAACTTAAATAACAAATACTATTAATGGGAAAGTATGTATGTAAATGTATGTAGGAATGTATGGTTTTCCTCCAGCTACCCTCTGCTTGGTTAACTGAAGTCATCGTCGTCTATATAATTCATACATACATATGTATGTATGTGTATACATGGACTTACAGAGGGTATTATTGCAAACTTCAAGGTTTACACGTGTATGAAAGCAACTTTTCATAATCATATATAGCATGTATGTATGTATATTAGGCCGGGGCGATTTGAAAACCTTAATGGGCCCTTCGCGTTTCTGATTCCTGGGGTTGAACTGAGCAAAAAAGTCCACTGGACCATATATCTACCGTGAAAATCGAGCCTCCCGATTTCGACTTTAAGTTTTTTATTGACGTTTTTTGGATATTTTGGCATATAACAGCCAAACCGTTGAGATTTTCGATCCAACACAAAGACAAACATTGTAGCCAAGAGAGTAATTGAAAACTCTCTAATACATCGAAAAAGCATTGGAACGCTCCTTCAGGCAGTTTTGGCCTTAAGAATGTGCAAACCTTTCGGAATATGTTGATAAATGACATTGTGCTACACAATTTGACCCGAAAAATATTCAAGTGTTCTGATGCAAAATTATATCGTGTTGGGATCCATGGACAACGACAATGCCTTTATTTCGTTTGGGTCACTTCGTTTCATTTTTTTATAACGGTAAAATTAGTGAAAATCTGGGTTTCTTACATTTTCAAATTTAAACGGGCATATCTTATTTTTTCCACAACGGATTTCTTTTGATCCTTCTTCCTTTTAAAGGGGTGAATAATGTATTTTTAATAAGCTATTATTGTTTTAAATCGGTTAACAAATGGCTAAGTTATAGTTGTTTATGTCTGAAAAACCCCACAAAAAAAAACTATAAAGGAATTTCTCATAATTTTCAAAATAAATATTGAACAAAACAAAAAAACATTATATTTTTGAAAATTATGAGAAATTCCTTTATAGTTTTTTTTGTGGGTTTTTTTCAGACATAAACCACTATAACTTAGCCATTTGTTAACCGTCTTCTCGAGCTACAGTGGGCACCGCATTCGAAAATGTCATTTCGAGAAAACCACTTCTAAAACTTCATGTTACATACAAATCACAATGAATTTTCTCGTTCTAATGCTCATAATTCACCTAATTTTTGTCCGATCGATCGAAATTTTTTGCAACATATTCTATTCTACCTGCACTTTAATTAACCAATAAAAATGCCTTAAATGCAGTTTAGGATCTCTTCGAAGATTCTTTGGAAATGCATACCGATGATAATCAGTATGGTCCTGTTTAGAGGGATAGATAAGATAAGATCTCCAATTCTCTCTGTTTCTAGCTTCGCTTTCTGGAATACCGCGCCTTTTCATCTCGTCATCCTCTTGTTTGCTCCATCGACGCCTTGGCCTGTCAATCCTGCGTGCACCGCCATGTGGCACGTATTTATACGCCTTTTAAGCGGGCTCATCATCGGTCATTCTTTTGATATGGCCAACGCAATCGTTGCATCTCGAAACGTTTATTTATACGGATGTCGTTATATAGCAGATACAGCTCGTGGTACATACGACGTCGATATTCGCCGTTAACGCAGATTAGTCCGTAGATCTTTCGAAGAATTTTTCTCTCAAACACACCAAGCACTGCCTTGTCTGCTTGCGCAAGCACTCAGGCTTCGCAACCATTCATTAGCACGGGTAGTAACAGTGTTTTGTAAAGCGTTTTTTTTTTGTTTGAGGAGATGTGGCTTTGATTTTAAACTGCTTACATAAGCCAAAGTAGCATCTGTTGGCCAATACAATTCTTCTGTTTATTTCACAACTTATGTTGTTTGTTGTGTTTATGGCGGTGCCGAGGTAGACGAAGTCTTTTACTACCTCAAAATTATAGGAACCAACTTCCACTGTTGGTCCGAGCTCTATGGACGCATTGCACGTCGACATAAACTTCTCGTCGTTTACCGCCAGACCCACTATAGCAGATTCTCCTTCCGACCCTCATAGAGGTATCAGTTACTGACAGTCCCATGATGTCCCCAGCAAAAAAAGTCCTCCCAAAATCATGGATTTTGTAAGAGTTTTTTGGCAGCCGTAACTACTCACAAACCCCCTTTCTTCCCCATTATTTTTACAAGGGCATGTCGCACTCATTTTTTAGTTATTTATGACTACTAGAATAACTAGTTATCCTGTGGCCACTAGAAGTTGAAAAGTAAGGTGAAAAAAATTATATTTATAGAACAGTTGATGTAGAGAATTTGTTTTTAATTTCATCACACTTCTTCGCTGTCTGCCCGAATTGAACCCACGAAACCTTTGATTTCTAGCCAAAGACACTACATACTGTGACACGCACACGAATATTAAGGGATGCTTAAGAACTTAAATGTGCAGTGCACATGTGCACCACGAACTGTTATTTTTTAATTAGCAAAAACTCGCTTGCCGACGGTGAGCGTTGAACACACAACCGTAGGATTTATAGTCGGACACGCACACACACACTGTGCCACCGTCCTCTTTACTTATTGAGGAGTAAAGTAATTAGGTTTGCCTTGTAAATTTTTTAAGAAGTAACACATTGCTTTTCAGATTACTTGTAATGCGAAAAGAAGCTTGTTTACATTACTTTGTAATGGGTTACGTAATGACTAACGGATCCGAATTTTTGCTGGGTCTATATCATCAGCATAAGCAAATAACATGTGTCTATTGGTGTAGACTGTGGCATGTTTTTTAACGTTTGCCTTTCGTATAACAGAATTATCACACGAAAGGTCATCTTCTTGTCTGAAACCTCTTTTGGTACTGAATTGTTCGAAGAGGTTCTTTCCTAATTTAAATGAGGACCTAGTATCAGTTAAATTCATCTTACAAAACCGAATGAGCTTTGCGGGGATACAAAATTCCGCTGGGCATATATCTGGTCAATGGTGGACTTGCCACGTCTAAAGCCGAATTGGTATGGTCCAATAATTTCATTGACCAAAGCCTATGGTCGTTCGCTTAATATCCTTGACACTATATTTTGGCAATAGGGAGAAGACTTATACTCCTCTGGTTAGAGCATACAGTCTTATCTCCTTTCTTGTGGACGGGACACAGGATACTCAGGTTCCAATCGTCGGATACGCGTTCTTCCTGCCAGATGGTGCTAACTAGCTGATGCATACACCTTATCAGCGCGTCGCCTCCGGTTTTGAACAGCTCAGCTGGTAAGCCATCGGCTCCTGCTACCTTGTTATTGTTTAGCCGGTTTATTGCTGATTTTACGTCATCTTGGCTGGGCGGTATACATTCAATATCATCTTCTGGAATTGGATCTGTGGTATCTTCGTCGCCTTCAACAGTGTAGAAAAATTCTCTTTCCATATCCTGAGCACACTATCTGTATCAGTTAACAATTTACCTTGCTGGTCTCTACATGAGGATGTACCTGTACCAAAGCCATCAGTTTATTGTTTCACTCTTTGGTAGAACTTTCAAACTTCATTTTGGCTCCTTTACATCTCAATTTTTTCACACTCTCTTTTTCCTGCCTATAAAACGTTTCTCCTCTCCCCTTTTCTCACGATACCTCTCTCGTGTGCTACGCGTTGCTACGGATTGTAAAGTAGCCCTATATGCCGCATTTTCGCTTCGGTAGCAGCATGACACTCCCGATCATACCATGGATTCCTTGGTGGAGGTCTCTGGTATCCAAGTATGGATTTTGCGGCTGTTTTCATGGAGTGGGCAATATTTTGCCATTGTGCTGATATGTTATCGGGACGAGGAGTGCTTTGATTAAGCAATTGGGCCAGTTGAGTGGAATATGGTGTGGCTATCTGCTGTGATTGCAGCTTACCGATGTGTATCGTTCGTGTTGTATCTGTTCGTACTTTATTCGCATCGTTTAACTGGTTACATACCTTTGATGCAACAAGGTGGTGGTCCGAGTCTATGTTTGCTCCTCGAAACGATCGTACATCCGACACGCTCGTTGAATGTCTTCCATCTATCTCAACATGATCAATTTGTTTTCTTGTTCTTTGGACTTGTTTTCTGGAGACAGCCAGATGCCCTTATGAATATCGAGATGCTTAAATCTGGTACTGCTAACTACCATGTTTTTTTGCAGCTGCAAAGTCTATCAGTCTCATACCATTGTCATATGCTTCACTGTGGAGACTGAATTTCCTGACTGTTGAGCCCAAGATATTCTCCTTTCCAATTTTGGCATTAAAATCGCCTAGAATAATTTTAATGTCATGGGCAGGGCAACGGTCATAAGTTTCTTCTAAGCGCTCGTAAAATATATCTCTGGTCTGTTCGTCCTTGTCTGCAGTGGGAGCATGAGCGCAAATAAAGCTGATGTTGAAGAATTTTGCTTTTAATCGAATTACAGCGAGTCTTTCATTCACTGGAGTGAAACTGGAGACCGGATGTTTTAACCTCCGACCAACTACAAATCCGCAACCAAACTCATGCTTTGTGTCATGGCAGCTATAATATTTGTGATTTGTTGTTGTGACGTCTTTTCCTATCCATCGAATTTTCTGTATGACAGTTATATCGGCCTTGTACTTTTAAAGAGTGCGAACATTCCAAGTGTAGACTCCCAGATCATGGCCCTTAAAACATTTGCTGAGGTTGTCAACTTTGGAGGGAAATGTTTTTCTTTTCTTTTGTTTTGTTTTTTTTTTTTCAAACTAAGTTTAAAGTAATTTAATATTTCGAGTTTTCTCTGAATCAGAAATTTGCCTACAAAATTGTTTACCATACCCATAGATTCCGCGTATTTTGAAACAAACACGTGATACAAAATTAGTATATTTTGTATGCGGCATAGTTATTTGCTTCAGCACAACTGACGGATACTTTCTTACTCTTTTAATTACATTAATTCATACCGGGATTGTCAATTGTACGCTCTCAAGTTTTTTTCAAACTTTTCTGCTTAAAAAAAGATAAAATTTTGCATTAAGTTTCAAAATACCTCTGTAAATAAGAAGGACTATGTCTAAAGGTAATCAATTCGCTATAATATTTTTATACCCTCAGCCTTTAGGATATGAAGGGTATATACACTTTCATACGGGCAAAATGTGCCTCATCGAAATAATGGTTTTAGACCCAAAGTATGTTTGGACGAAATGTGTTTCAGACAATTTGGAGTCGATTGAGCAATGTCCGTCCGTCTGTCTGTCTGTCTGGCTGGCTGGCTGGAGCGCACGATAACTCTCGAAGGGAAGAACCGATTCGGTTCAAATTTTGGCTTTCGTAATATTTTGTCCAAACTTAGTTTAAGTTCGAAGATGAGCTATATCGGTCCACTCCTTCCGGTACCTCCCCCACAAAAGTTCGAAAATGTTCGGAAAATTTGTACGCACGATAACTCTTGAAGGGTGTAACCGATTTGGTCCATACTTTGCCCATCGTGGAGCGTGTACCAGACTTAGATCAGGTTTTAATATGGACTCAATCGGTCCACACCGTCGGGTACCTCCCACACAAAATTTTGGAAAAGTTCAGTTTAGGAACATCTCTCGAATCGCTTTGATTTTTGCTTTAGCAACTTGTATTCACTGCCCTCCATACGACGGTATAAGTTTCATCAGGGGCAAGTCCATACTTCCTGAGAAGATAGCCTGAAAGTTGCAAAAAACCCCTATGACACCGTGTGAGGAGGTTGGAGGGCAAAATAACTCTCGAACAGGTCTGCCGATTCGGTATAAAGTTTGGCCTTAGTAATATTTTGTCCAAACATAGTTTAAGTTCGAAGATAAGCCATATCGGTCCACTCCTTCAGGTACCTCCCCCACAAAAGTTCAAAAATGTTCGGAAAAATTGTGCGTACGATAACTCTTGAAGAGAGTGGCCGAATTGGTCCATACTTTACACATCCTAATATATCTACCAGATATGGATCAGGTTCAAATATTGTCCACTCCATCCGGTACCTCCCACTCAAAATTTCGGATACATGTTCACCTTAAGACCTGCTTTCGTTGAAGCAACTTGCATTGCTGCCTCAATTGCGATGGTAAAATTTGTTTCAGGGGCAAGCTCATACTTCTTGAGCAAACATCCCTGAAGTTCTAAAAAACCCCTATGGTACCATATGTAGTGGCTGGAGATCCATTCTTTTTTAGTATCTCCTCCGCAAAACTTTTGATATTAAATCCTAATCAACATTTTTGTCAGCTCATACGCCCAAAATTCTTAAAACTCCCTAAATACATGCGTTTTTTGGAAAAAAATTGTTTCAATATACACAGGCTGAGGGTATATCTCTGTCGGCAAAGCCGACTGATACCTTTTTACTTGTTATTAGCAAATATTCATAAAAAATAATTCTTTCAAATGCCAAATCTCTAAAAAAATCTCTATACAGAATATATGGGATCTCGGAAGAATAAAATTAAACCAAGAGCTAGAAATTTACATACAAACCCAATATACCCCAATACCTCCAGGGTGCATATGTGCGCATTAGCATTGTCGTAAATCATACGCCAAATTGCCATTATTATTTTGTCAATATCCGCTATCCGTTGAAGACAACATTATATGGTTTTTTATTATTATTTCAATTATATTATGCATAAATATGTGATGATTTATTTTGACGGGTGGAAAATCCCAATAAAACCAATAATTCATATAAAATGCTATCACCTAAAATTAATCTTATCTTTCCAAAAACCGAAATGTATTCCTTCATCATTATTGAATATCGTGTATAAATTTGTGCAAATTTTATGGCTATGTCGTTGAATATTTTCCGCTTATAAGTGTGTAGATTAATCTACTGCTATGTATAGCATAGACAAAAATATGATGATGAATAAATAAATTTTGTTTTTGTTTTAATAAAATTATGTAAATGTGAAATGCGAAAACACGCAAAAGTTTTGTCTTCGCTTTTGTTTTCCTAAAACAACAACAACAAGGAAAGTAGAACAAACTTGAGATTTCTTTCATCATCAGCAAACAAAGGCATAATTTTTTAACTTTGGCGGTGGCATGAGAAAGAATAACAGTTAGACTTTGCGCTAGACTTTGATGTCATCTCCGGCATAGGGTTGCCGTTTTCACAAGTTATAATCACAGGACGTAAATATTTCATAAGAAATTCAGGATACACTTTTCATAAAATTGTATGTGAGATTTGGGGATTAAGTGGCAACTGGTATAATATTGTATCATTCAGACCATTGTAAAAAACCATCAAAATT
The DNA here is from genome assembly GCF_047663935.1 of Musca autumnalis. NCBI lineage: Eukaryota > Metazoa > Arthropoda > Insecta > Diptera > Muscidae > Musca > Musca autumnalis. Next base: position 61,841,694 of record NW_027411977.1, on the reverse strand, counting down.
TATTTTGCGCCTTGCGAACATTTCCTGGTTGCCACACCACCTCCACTCTTCAGAAGGTATGGTGCTAGGATAATTCAATAATCATGTCCAAAGTTTAAAAGGCCATCCTATAGCAAAAAAAAAAAAAAAAAAAAATAATAATAATAATAATAAAACAGCAGGTGTCTATCCGTGTTATAAAATATTCTGTGTTAAGGCTAAAGAAAAGTCTGTCAAATAAAAGTTCCCAGCAAACTATGATTCAAAGTTTTTACATTTCCTAATTAAAACTATTTGAAATGGGTGTATTTTTGTCCATTATCCATTTTCTCACTCCACTAATTCTCAGTGGGAAATTTGTAAAAACAAAAGAAGCCTCGATTTCTTGTTCTCTCTCTCTCTCGCTGTCTCTCTCGCACTTTCTGTATTTATTTCAAATGTTAATGGAAAACAACGAAAAAAAAAAATCCTTCAATAAATATGAAAAAGTTTTCTTCTCGAGTGTTGTTGTAAACAATTCTAAGTAAACGTTTTGTTGTTGTAAAGAATAAATTCTAAAAACAAAAATAGAAGAAGGAAAAAAATATAACTTCAATAGCAACAGAAGAAAATAACAGAGACACGAAAGAAGAAACAGTGTTACCAGTTTCTCTCTTTTGGTGTATTTGTGATTTGTATTTTGAATATTCTTCACCAATTCAGACAAATGTTTTGCTTTGTCTGTCTATATGTCTGTCTGACTGTTTAAATCAGTTTGTCATTCTTCGTTTTATGTCATCCTAGGAAGCGGAATGAACGTACACACAGAGAGATACTGTTCTGCAAAATGTTTAAAAGCCTTCTGTTTATACCCTCAGCCTTTAGGCTAAAGAGGGTATTTACACTTTGATACGACCAAAAATGTGCCTCATAGAAATAATGGTTTTAGACCCTAAGTATGTTTGTACGATATCCGTTTCAGACAATTTTGAGTAGATCTAGCAATGTCCGTCCGTCTGTCTGTCTGTCTGTCTGTCTGGCAGGCTGGTGCGCACGATAACTCTCGAACGGATCAATCGATTCGGTTCAAATTTTGGGTATCGAAATATTTTGTCCAGATTCGATTTAAGTTCGAAGATGGGCCATATAGGTCCACTCCTTCAGGTACCTCCCCCACAAATGTTCAAAAATTGTCGCAAAACTTGTGCGCACGATAACTCTTGTAGGGAATAACCGATTTGGTCCATACTTTGCACATCGTGTAATTTCTACCAAACTTAGATGAGGTTCCAATATGGACTCAATCGGTCCACTCCTTCGGGTACCTCCCACACAAAATTTCGGAAAAGTTCAGTTTAGGACCTGGTCTCGAATCGCTTTGATTTTTGTTTACACAAGTTGTATTTGCTGTCCTCTATACGATGCTGTAAGTTTCATTAGGGGCAAGTCCATACTTCCTGAGAAAATAGCCTGAAAGTTACAAAAACCCTATAACACCTAGTGTAGTGGTTGGAGCGCAAGATAACTCTCGAACGGACAAACCGATTCGGTTCAAATTTTGGCTTTCGTAATATTTTACCCAAATTTAGTTTAAGTTCGAAGATAGGCTATATCGGTCTACTCCTTCCGGTTCCTCCCCCACAAAAGTTAGAAAATGTTCGGAAAATTTGTGCGCACCATAACTCTTGAAGGGAGTAACCTATTTTGTCCATACTTTGCCCATCGTGAAATGTGTACCAGACTTAAATAAGGTTTCAATATGGACTCAATCGGTCCACTCCTTCGGGTACCTCCCATACAAAATTTCGGAAAAGTTCAGTTTAGGGCCATATCTCGAATCGCTTTGGTTTTTGTTTTAGCAACTTGTATTCACTGCCCTCCATACGACGGTACAAGTTTCATAAGGGGCAAGTCCATACTTCCTGAGAAAATAGCCTGAAAGGTGCAAAAAACCCCTATGACACCGTGTGATGTGGTTGGAGCGCAAGATAACTCTCGAACGAATCTGCCGATTCGGTCCAAAACTTGGCGTTAGTAATTTTTTGTCCAAACATAGTTTAAGTTTGAAGATAAGCCATATCGGTCCACTCCTTCAGGTACCTCCCCCACAAAAGTTCAAAAATGTTCGGAAAAATTGTTCGTACGGTAACTCTTGAAGGTAGTGGCCGAATTGGTCTATACTTTACACATCCTAATATATCTACCAGATGTAGATCAGGTTCAAATATGGACTATATTTGTCCACTCCATCCGGTACCTCCCACACAAAATTTCGGATAAGTTCACTTTAAGACCTGATATCGAATCACTTTGATTTTTGTTGAAGCAACTTGCATTCGCTGCCTCAATTACAACAGCAAAAGTTTTTTTAGGGGCAAGTCCATACTTCTTGAGCAAACAGCCCGAAGAGTGTAAGACCCCCCTATGGCACCATATGTTGTGGCTGGAGATCCACTTCCATAACGGTCAATGTCGATCCATTCCTTTTAGTATCTCCTCCGCAAAACTTTTGATATTTAATCCGAATCAACATTTTTGTCGGTTCAAACGCCCACAATTTTTGAAACCCCTAAATACATACGTATTTTGGGAAAAAATTGTTTCAATATACAGGCTGAGGGTATATCTCTGTCGGCAAAGCCGACTGATACTTTTTTACTTGTTTTTTCTTCAAAAGCATGCATGTATATACAATTCGTTTAGACGTAGACGATGACTTTGCCGTGTCATAAGTGGTTGTTTATTCCAGCAACCAACCAGACCAACGAAACAACCAACCATCCATCCATACATACATTCATCCAGGCAAAGACAAATTTTTCTTGCCTGGAATAACAAATCCACTTTAAATGTTTCCCTTCTCTTTTCTCCTAACATTTCCATCGTGGTTTTTTAAATACACCCACCATTACCACCTCCACCACCACCATCGTTCATTCTTTCTCACCTGCACCTCATGCAGTCGTTCACCTTTGACGATGTCTACATTTCACGTGTTATCGATTGGCAAGATTCACATGCCTATAACTAAATAATATTGACAGGTGAAATGGATTTAAGTGTATAAACATTCATGTAATATGTTTGCAGAAAAGGTCAAGGAAATTACAAAAAAAAAAAAAACTTTACCAGGAAGACACAACTGGGAAGTATATTAACTTTTCTAAAGGATTGGGCTGGTGGGCAGCAAATCTACAGATTAATTAATTCGACTTAAGCAGATTGTTTCACAGGCATCTGTAACTTCTTCCAATATTCGATCAAAGATCCAGTCATGTTGCCGTCATAAGCATGAAATATCTTCTTAAACTCTACGGAGGGTATCTTTAATATTTTATCTTAGATGCGCGTATCAATAAATGTCTTCCTTACAAAGCCGTATGAATTTTATGCTCATACCAGAATTCAGACATTCCATGGAACAGTTTTGTCCTTACAGTCGACAAACAAAGTAGTAAGCATTCCTCAGATCAATAAGAACAGTCTGATTATACCCTCAGCCTTTAGACTAAAGAGGGTATATACACGTTGATACGACCAAAAATGTGCCTCATCGAAATAATGTACAAATGTTTGGACGAAATCTGTGTCAGACAATTTGCAGTTTATTTAGCCATGTCCGTCCGTAGGTCGGATCATCCGATTCGAACCAAATTTTGCACTTTTTTTCGGGGCAAGTCCGTACTTCCTGAGATAATGGCCTAAAAGAAACCTTGAAGGCACCAAATAAAATGGCAAATCCGTAAGATAACTCTCGCAAGGAGTTTATGATTGGGCCAAACTTTGGACATTGTACGAGGGGCACTAAAAAACCTTCTGGCCTAGGCAACACGCAGTGTCGCCAGGCATCATTTGAAATTTTTTCTGGAAAGTTTGACAGTTTTTAGCCTTAGCGTACGCAGGACAGTTTGACATACCATGTGTTGTGTTGTTTACAGTGACTTGAAAAAATCACTTTGCAAAAAATGGAGTTTATTTGCGAACATTTTCGTCCTATAATTTTTCACAAATTTCGACATGGCAAGAGTCCATCGATCAAATTAAATCTTTGTATGTCGATAAAGGACCATTCTATATCACTATGAAAAACTGGCTTAATGAATTCAATCGTGGCCGACACTGGAAAAAAAAACGAAGTTCGTTAGGGTCGCACAAAATCGGTTGTTGTGCCCGAAAATAAGCCGTGCGTGAACGGATAATGGAAGAAGGCCATGTTATATACAGTGAGATAGAGGCATCCCTGGTATCCTCTGATATTGCATGAACATCTCGCCGTAAAAATGGGGTTATCCAGCACAATTTGACAATCTCTCAGAAAAGACTCTTATGTGATTGGTGCAAAGAAATTGTGATTAGATACGATCGAGGTGCTTCAAACGACATTTATAAGACGAATCTTGATTATATGCTCAGGATCCCGAAAAAAACAGGAATTGGTCATTTGGGTCTTCGAAAGCGAACCCAATTCAACGAAAGTTGTTCTTGGAAGAAGACCTTCGAAACAAATGGTCCCCGGTTTCTTCGGCAAAACTGACCGTGAGGCGACTATAGGGCTTGAAAAATGTAGAACAGGTAATTCTGAATGGTATACTACAATCTGTTTGCCTGAAGTCTCCTGAGAAATTCGAAAAACGAACAAGAAAAGACGAATCATTCTGCATCATGACAATGCGAGCTTTCAGACATTGATTTAAATCAGCGCCTGTTTGACCGGACAAAACGTGGATTTGATGGGTCATCCGCCGTGCAGCCCTAATTGGATCCCCAATCACTTCATTTGATTCCAGCATATTAAGAAAAAAGGCGTGGTCATCGATTTTCGTCGCCAGAACATGCTGTAAAAGCGTTCAAAAACCATGTTTTGGACGTGTCTCAATCAAGCCACTGAAAACAGCCCAACACATGGTAGCATGTCAAACTGTCCTAAGAGTACGGTTATATTAGAGGATTTTGCCGTTTTAACCCTATGGAATTGACATTTGAAACCCAAACCCACTGGGTTAATCCGGTTAAGTGTAACCGGGGTATATGTGAGCTTAGGCTAAAAACTGTCAAACTTTCCAAAAAATGTCAAATGACGCCTGGCGACACTGCGTTGTGCCTAGGCCAGAAGGTTTTTAGTGCACCATATAGTCGTGTATCAGATTTGAATATGGTCTAAATCGGTATACTCCTTCGTGTACCTCCCACACACAATTAGGGAAAAGTGCAGTTTAACAGTTCGTCTCGTATCGTTTTTAATATTTTCCACAAAAGTTCTTCTTGCGCGCCCTGTTACAACGCTACATTTTTTTCGGGGACAAGGCCATAGTTCCTGCAAGATAATCCTCGAGGGGAGAAACCGATTTGCTCCAAATGTTGTACATCGTATTATTTCTTACAGACTCGGATTATGTCCGAATATAGGCTACATCGGACCATTCTTTCGGGTATCCCCCACACAAAGTTTGGAAAGAGTGCAGTTTAAGGACTCGGCTGGTGGGATCGTTTTTAAATTGTTGGTAATATGTGGTACATGTAGCGCTAGTTACGGCGGTACAATTTTTTCGGGTGCAAAGCCAAGGTCTTTTAAACTGAGATCAAGGTAATCCATCCTTGTGGCCTTGATTACGAGGAAGGTAATAACCCGAAAATATTTCTTCCAAACTTACATCATGTTTGAAGGACTGCACCGGCTTCTAATACGTCCCCCACAAAAGTTCAAACATTTTTAGCCCAGTCAAAATAGACATTGAAAAAGCAAAAATTGCCACAAAGCTGAATTTTGGTGGGGAGCTAAGGTTTGCCATTAGAAGCAACGTCCTACAAGTCCTCATCGATCCCATTTGTGCAAAAAAAGTTATTCGAGGTCAGAGGTCAAATTTTAAGGGTTTTTTAGGGTTTCGGATTTATTATTTGAAAACGGTTGATCCAATCACGCTTGATCTATGTCGGTCCACGTTTTGATATAGCCCCCATAGAACGGTACCACCCGATTTTCGATATTTTGAAGGTTTTAGCTTCATTATCACCCCGAAATGGCTGAAATTTGGTACTTAGGCTTCGTTGCGGGTATACAACTTTTCCCCAGAATTTTGTCGGTATAAGCCCACGCCTTCATATAGCCCCCATAGAACAGTACCTCCCGATTTGCGGTATTTTGAAGGTTGTGGCCTCAATATTCCACCGAATAGCTGAAATTTAGTATTTAGTCTTCGTTGGGGGTATACAACATTTTACCTGAAATTTGTAGGTATAGCTCCACGCTCTGATATAGCCCCCATAGAACGGGACTCCCGATTTTCTGTTCTTTTGAAGGTTGTGGCCACAACAACCCACCGAAATGGTTGAAATTCGGTATTTAGTCTACGTTGGAGGTATAAAACTTTCCACCTGAAATTTGTAGGTATAGGTCCACCCCTTCATATAGCTCCCATAGAACGGAATCTCCCGATTTTCGGTATTTTGAAGGTTATAGCCTCAATATTTCACCGAAATGGCAGAAATTTGGTATTTGGTCTTCTTTGGGGATATAAAACTGTTCACTGAAATTTCTAGGTATAGGTCCACGCCTTCATATAGCCCCCATAGAACGGAACTTCCCGATTTTCGCTGTTTTGAAGGTTGTGGCTTCCATACTTCACCGAAATGGCTGAAATATGGTACTTTGTCTTCGGTGGGGGTATAAAACTTTTCCCCTGCAATTTTGTCGGTTTAGGTCCATGTCTTCGTATATTTTCGGTATTTTAAAGATTGTGGCTACAACAACCCACCGAAATGGTTGAAATTCGGTATATAGTCTACGTTGGAGGTAAAAACCTTTCCGACTGAAATTCGTCGTTATAGGTCCACGCCTTCATATAGCCCCCATAGAACGAAACCTCCCGATTTTCGGTATTTTAAATGTTTTGGCCCCCAACAACCCACCGAAATGGCTGAAATTCGATATTTATTCTACGTTGGGGGTAAAAACTTTCCGACTGAAATTCGTCGTTATACGCACATGTTTCGATATAGCCCTCATGTGACGTCAATATTCCACCGAAATTACTGACATTTGTTATTTAATCTTCCTTAGGTTTATAAAATATTCCTTAAGAGAATTATTAGCATAGGTCCACGTCTTCCTATATCCCTCATAGAAGCGCACCTTTTGATTTTCGGCCTTTTGGATGTTTTAGCCACATTATCTTAACGAAATATCGGAAATTTGGTATTTAGCCTTCCCTCCGCTAGAAATTTGTCGGTATAGATCGACGTTGTGATGTAATCACCATAGAACGTTAGCTCTATGAATTAGGAATTTCGGCATTTCGAAAGTTAACCACATTGTTTTACCGAAATTGCTGAAATTTGGTATTTAGTCTAACTAATTGTTCCATTTAGCTTTAATACATACACCTCGTGGTGGAAGGTATAACAAGTTCAGAAATCACGTTCGAAGATTCCTTCGGTTACTTCCCACCATTTTTGGGGTTAAATTTAGATAGATAAGGCCACTTATCGAATCGTGTTTCAATTTTTGTCGCCAGTAGAATTAGTGGTCATGATTTCAACGGTTTAATAATTATACCCTCAGCATTTACGCTAACGAGGGCAAAATGTGCCTCATCGAAATAATGGTTTTAGACCCCAAGTATGTTTGGACGAAATATGTTTCAGACAATTTGGAGTCGATTGAGCAATGTCCGTCTGTCTGTCTGTCTGGCTGGCTGGAGCGCACGATAACTCTCGAACGGATGAACCGATTCGGTTCAAATTTTGGCTTTCGTAATATTTTGCCCAAACTTAGTTTAAGTTCGAAGATGAGCTATATCGGTCCATTCCTTCCGGTACCTCCCCCACAAAAGTTCGAAAACGTTCGGAAAATTTGTGCGCACGATAACTCTTGAAGGGAGTAACCGATTTGGTTCATACTTTGCCCATCGTGGAGCGTGTACCAGACTTAGATCAGCTGTTAATATAGCCTGAAAGTTGCAAAAAAACCCCTATGGCAGGAGGTTGGAGGGCAAAATAACTCTCGAACAGGTCTGCCGATTCGGTCCAAAGTTTGGCCTTAGTAATATTTTGTCCAAACATAGTTTAAGTTCGAAGATAAGCCATATCGGTCCACTCCTTCAGGTACCTCCCCCACTAAAGTTCAAAAATGTTCGGAAAAATTGTGCGTACGGTAACTCTTGAAGAGAGTGACCGAATTGGACCATACTTTACACATCCTAATATATCTACCAGATATAGATCAGGTTCAAATATGGACTATATTTGTCCACTCCATCCGGTACCTCCCACACAAAATTTCGGATACATGTTCACTTTAAGACCTGCTTTCGAATCGCTTTGATTTTTGTTGAAGCAACTTGCATTCGCTGCCTCAATTGCGATGGTAAAAGTTGTTTCAGGGGCAAGTCCATACTTCTTGAGCAAACATCCCTGAAGTTGTAAAAACCCCTATGGTGCCATATGTAGTGGCTGGAGATCCATTCTTTTTAGTATCTCCTCCGCAAAACTTTTGATCTCTAATCCTAATCAACATTTTTGTCAAAAATTTTAAAACTCCCTAAATACATGCGTTTTTTGGGAAAAAATTGTTTTAATATACACAGGCTGAGGGTATATCTCTGTCGGCAAAGCCGACTGATACTTTTTTAATTGTTTTTTTTTTTTTTTTTTTTGAGGGAGTCCATACTTCCCGATATGGGTCCCCAGCACCCATACAACTAAAATTTTTTTCTAAAATATTATGTCAATTTAATATTTAAGACAATTTTCTCCACCTGTTCAACACAAAAGTTCTAAATTTGTTGCACTTATGTCCACTATAAGGTCAGTTTTTTTTATCCGGTAGTCTTTGTGACCCCTATTACAACCGTATAATTGTATCTTCATGTTCATGTAATAAAGGATTTTTTGTGTATATTGTGAGGAATAATTAGGTCCATTGTTTCTGAAGGTCCTTTTGGTTCCAAAACTATTCGACAAATTTCGTCAAAAGCGTTTCTTCATATACTTTATTGGTTGATCTGGTAAAACAATTCATTTCATTTGACATTTGTATTGTTATTCTTTAGCGTAAAAATACAAATAAAATACAAAAATTGACACTGAAGCTCTTTGAAAAGCTAGCGTATGAGTAACGCGAACAATTATACGCACACAGGTTTCATTATTGTAAATCCATTTATTTTGTTATTTTTATATCAACGTATCATTATTTTCAATTATGGCTTCGGTATAGAAATATGTATATTTCTTGATATTTATATGCATCACTGAGCTCATACACAGAATACCATTAAAATGCAATAAATTTAATACGAAATACCAACTATTTGTCACCATGAAAAATTCAATTTTTTCCCACAAGCAATGTTTTGTTGTTGTGTGTGTTTATGGGTGATTTGAGTATAACAAATCAAATGGAAAAAATTCTATATTTATATATATTTTTTTAAGATTTATAAAAGCATTTCCTTAAAAAGAATGCCAAAAAATAAAACATTTTATAATCTTGGGAATTCACAAAAGAAAACCTACCTTACCACTTTAACCTCCAAAATGGAGATGTATGACAAAAGGTGACCGAGAAAATGTCAATAAATCCTTTTTCTAAATACATTAAAACACACAACACGTGTATTTGTATTTGTATTTGTAATGGCAATAAAGAACACACACTTCATCCATACAAAAGAATGAGCAAAAAATGTGTAAATATGTCAACATGAATTCAAAAGGATATTTGATACAGGCGATTGGTATTTGACGATATTATCACGCACCGGAAGGAAATAAATGAACGGAATTTGCGTCAATTCTGCTTGTTTGTTGCTTGGCTATGAAAATACAAATACAAACAAACCTTACTTACATTTTTATGTGCGTGTGTTCGATATAAAGGCAGTAAGTGGGTGAGATTGGTTGTCATGACATGTCTGCCATCATTAAGATGGCAAACATGTGTAAGCGCATTTACGCAACATTCAATACACCAGTAAAAACAACGGCAATAAGTTAATAATAAAAAATGTTTGTTTATTGTATTTACGATGTCATGCTACGCACATACTTACATACATATAAGTGATTCCATCAGCAATGTCAGGATTTATTATTGGTGCGAACAGTGAGAAAAAAAATATGATTTCTGTGATCATATTTTGCAGCAGCAATACGATGATTGCAAAATTCGCCAAAATGGAACAATAGTTCCTAAATGTTTGCATTTGATTCTTTATTGTTTTGCTTTTTTTAGTCTCAGTCTTATGTTTAAGGAGGATAAACGCATTTTGATATGACAAAAAGTGTCTATTAGAAACAATGGCTTTAGACCAGGGATGGAAAATTCAGTACAATAATACTTTGTTCAGTACCATTTCTCTATAAAAAGTACCGAAGTAAACCCTGCGGCCAATTCAGTACCATTACCCACAGGTTGATACATTTTATGTGAAACTAAAAATTAAAAATTTACACTTTGCTTCCAAAATTGAAATTTGTAAAACTGGATGTATACACCTTCATATTGGAAATATACCAAAATATCAACCTATATCGATCATTTTCTTCGTGGAGCTTGTTTCACCCATTAAAAGAGAATCATACCGAGCTACAGTCACTACAGTGGACAAAAATACATCACATCGAGCGGTATCGTATTACCTCCCAATCTGAGAGCTTGCACTACTTCTTCTATAGGGGCTATATTACTGGTGGCAAACTATCGATATTCAGAATATAGTTATGTTTACAAAACAATGGTTAACATCGGCCAACAAAACAAGTTTTTTGGGCTATCTGTTAAAAATTATTTAAAAAATAATTAGTGTTGAGTTCAATAAAACAACGCTTTAGAAGGAGTGTTTATAACCAGGAGTGTTTATAACCTCAGCCTTTAGTCTAACGAGGATATATACACATTTTGATACGACCAAAAATGTGCCGCATCGAAATAACGGTTTTAGACCCCAAGTATGTTTGCCCGGGCTCTTATGCCCCCAGCCCCTCTGCGTACGTCCTGACTATGGGGATATATGGGCGATCAGTGAAGTGGCAATAACGTACTGACGCTAGGAAACTTCAATGCTCCTCAAAAAACCGTTATCTTTGTCCGTTCTAGACAATGACTAGAGGGATACAGCGCTGACCGAGCACACTGATAGCTCTACATTTTGCACGGTGAACAAACACGCCTCTACGAGGAGATTGCCACATTTCGCCAGATATCAACATTGTTGCACCCGGTCTGATAAATGACTTGTCTTTGTTGCCCGTCATTACGCCAAATTTCTATCGTCTTCTCCGTTAAAAGAATACCTGACTTCATAACCTCGGACAGCCGAATTTTTCTGGACCTTTAAAAAACCGATTGACAGGGTTCAAAGAATTTAGCAATCATCGTTTCAGAGTGCTGCACATTCCCTCAGATCCTCGGGTACCTGAGAGAATTTTCCCTGAAATCATCACAGCTGCAGCCGGTCGAATAACCGAAATTACACCAAATTTCCCAGCAAATGACGAGTGCTGAGTCTCGTCGTACGAATCCTCAAGAACTAAGAAGTAGGGAACTTACAGGCGAGTGACTAGATCACCTGAAGCAATGGTATACGATTGGATAAATTGTAGGCAACGGTTAAATCACTTTCGAATCCGGGCATGACAGATCCAAAGAGGTGAGCATGCTATTTTATGTGGCAGTTAAGAGAGCACCCCGGGAGCACTCTCAGTCGAAGAGGTAACACCTCAATTTTCGTCAAGCGATGTTGCAGATGTCACCCGAAACGCGAAACAGTCCAAGGTGTTGGGCCAACACGCTTTATCAATGATAATGCTTAAGCAATTATATGAACCCGGAGTTGAGTATTTAACAAGTGTCCTCAACCTGTTATTAGCCGCAAGTGTGGCCGATTTCAATTTCTCTCCTGCCTTCGTCAAGCGATGTTGCAGATGTCACCCGAAACGCGAAATAGTCCAAGGCGTTGGGCCAACACGGTATATCAATGATAATGCTTAAGCAACTATATGAACCCGGAGTTGAGTATTTGACAAGTGTCCTCAATCTGTTATTAACCATAAGTGTGGCCGATTCCGATTTCTCTCCTGTCGCCAGTAGCGGCGATCCTAGTTGCCAACATCAGAACGGATTCCGGATAAAGCACAGTACCACAACCAAATCCACACATATCAGTCGAGGACTGTGTCATAACAGAACGTGCGACTGAACAGTCATTGTGGCTTTTAGGCTCCGATACCGTCAACCATCCCAAAATGTACGGGAACATAAATAATGAACAGTATGGACCGCCAGTTCTTTGTGTAATACAAAAATAAGAAGTCGAAGACCCGTAGAGTGAAACAGGGAGTTTCCCAAGGATGGGCGATATCATCGGTACTGTTTAACCTCCACACCCCCAAACGATCTTGCCGTTGGACTCCCCCTGAACATATTCCGAACGGCCTGTCTAACGACAACACTTGTAGAGAAGGTTGGCATGGCTTCGGGTACACACAGATAAGGAATAATGTTGATGCCAGCATATTCTGAGAAAACAAGTAAAAAAGTATCAGTCGGATTTGCCGACAATGGTATAATCTCAGCCTGTGTGAATTGAAACATTTTTTTTCCAAAAAAAAAAAAAAAAAAAAAAAAAAAAAAAAAAAAACTTTAGGAGTTATTTAGAACTTTGGGCGTAGGAATTTGCCGACAAAATGTTTTGGGCGGGAGGAATGGAAGTGTTTCTTATATTGGCAGTAATTAATCACGATAGGACCATTATATCAGGAAACATGGACTAGCCCGCAAAAACATTATATCGCTGTAAACAGGGTTTCTTCTTTCGGTAAAACTTTCCATTGGATAACCGCACAAAAATCTTAATCATTTGGCTGGATGGTTGCCTAAGGAATGGACCGATAGGGCCCACTTTTGAACATAAACTAAGTTTGGACCAAATATTTCGATATCCCAAGTTTGCACCACTTATGAGATATTTCGGTTACAATTTTAGCGAATATTGGCGAACTTATGTGGGGAAGGTACCGGAAGGAGTGGACCTATAAGCACCATCTTCGAATTTCATCTAATATTCCAAGAAATATTACGATATGCAACGTGTGGACCAACGCAGTATTCGGTTCCAGAGTTGTCGTGGGCACCAGCCATTACACATGCTGGCCGTAGGATTTTTTTCACCTTTCGGGTTATTTTCTCAAGAACTATGGGCTTGCCATTGAAAAAACTTGAAACATCGCAATAGGTGCCGTTGGTGCAAACTTTTGCAAGAGAAATCAACACGATTCTAAAGGAGGTCCTAACCTACACTTTTCCGAAATTGGTGTTTGGGTATCCGAATCTATGTCTCGTATCTGATCTATGTCTCGTAGAAATATTACGATGTCCAAAGTATGGACCAAATCGGTTACTGCCTTCGAGAGTTATCGTGCGCACCATTTAAGCGAAAAGTTTTGAACTTTTGTGAGGGAGGTACCCAAAGCCCCGATAAGGCCCATCTTAGAACTTGATTTAAATTTGGGCCAAATATTACGATTTCCAAGTTTTGGATCGAATCGGTTTGTCCATTAGAGAGTTACAGCGCACCATCCTCAACACATGGTGCCATAGCGGGTTTTTACAGCATTCAGGTCATTTTCTCAGGAAGTATGGACTTGCCCCCGAAAAAAACCTTGCACAGTCGTATTGGGGCAGCGAATACAAGTTGTTAGAACAAAAATCAAAAGTATTCGAGAGGAGGTCTCAAATTGCACTTTACCGAAATTTTGTGTGGGAGGTACCCGAAGGATTAAACCGATATAGTCCATATTCAAACTTGGTGTATGGTGACACTGTGGTGCAATGGTCTGCACTCCCGCCTTGCACGCAGAAGGTCGGGGGTTCGATTCCCCGGCCAGGCAACATCAAACATTTTTCAACGGTGGCAAAATACCCCTCAGTAATGTTGGCGACATTTCCTGAGTATTTCAGTCTTGAAAAACTTATCCACAAGGGGTGTCTTAAGACACGCCGTTCGGACTCGGCGATAAACAGTAGGTCCCATATCATTGAGCTAAATATGAATCGGGGTGCACTCATTGATATGAGAGAAGTCTCCCTTGTCCCGTATGGGATGTTGTGGAACAATGTTGTTGTTGTTGTATGTCTGATAGAAATATTACGATGTGCAAAGTATGAACCAAATCGGTTAGTCCCATCGAGAGTTATCGTGCGCATAATTTTTTGCAAAAAAAAGGAACTTTTGTGGGGGAGGTACCTGACGGAGTTGGCCGGTATGGTCCATTTTCGAAGTTAAACTAATTTTGGACAAAATATCACGGAAGCCAAATTTTGGACCAAATCCATTCCAGAGTCATCGTGTGCCCCAGCCAGCACACGGATTTCGTCCAAACATATTTGGGGTCTAAAACATTATTTCGGTGAGGCACATTTTGCAGGCATGAAAGTCAAAAATATATGTTGTTGCAAGAATCATAAATATATTGTGAAACATTACAATAATACGAAATATATGGTTGCTACAACAATATACATTTGTACATACAGTCGAACCTCGATTATCCGTAAACCTCCATTATCCGGGAAAGAAAAACACAGAACTTTTGTTCATTTTACACCGATTAACCATGGAAATCTTTATGTTCCGGGAATTTAATTCATTCGACACATTGAATACAAAATTGCTCTTATTTATAAATCTTTGGAAAAAACGCATATTTTTTCATTAAAAATATATGAGAAACAGTGTTAGTCCATTATCCGGGAAAATCGATTATCCGTAATGACTCCGATCCCGACCTCTCAGAATATGTTTGCTTCAACAATACTTCATATCTACGCTGAATGCTTTTCCCGCCATAGAAAATGTCTGATATTGTGTAATCTGGAAATCGAACCAATGCAAGGCGATCATGCTAAACCTTGCTCGGCAGTAACGCCTATTTGTTATACCCTCTGCATTTATGCTAACGAGGGTATATACACTTTCATACGGGCAAAATGTGCCTCATCTAAATAATGGTTTTAGACCCCAAGTATGTTTGGACGAAATGTGTTTCAGACAATTTGGAGTCGATTGAGCAATGTCCGTCCGTCTGTCTGGCTGGCTGGAGCGCACGATAACTCTCGAACGGATGAACCGATTCGGTTCAAATTTTGGCTTTCGTAAAATTTTGTCCAAACTTAGTTTAAGTTCGAAGATGGTCTATATCGGTCCACTCCTTCCGGTACCTCCCACACAAAAGTTCGAAAATGTTCGGAAAATTTGTGCGCACGATAACTCTTGAAGGGAGTAACCGATTTGTTCTTTGCACATCCTGAAATGTGTACCAGACTTAGATAAGGTTTCAATATGGACTCAATCTGTCCACTCCTTCGGGTACGTCCCACACAAAATTTCGGAAAAGTTCAGTTTAGGGCTATCTCTCGAATCGCTTTGAATTTGGTTTAGCAACTTGTATTCACTGCCCCCATACGACGGAACAAGTTTCATTAGGGGCAAGTCTATACTTCCTGAGAAAATAGCATGAAAGTTGCAAAAGGCCCCTATGACACCGTGTGAGGTGGTTGGAGCGCAAGATAACTCTAGAACGGATCTGCCGATTCGGTCCAACGTTTGGCCTTAGTAATATTTTGTCCAAACATAGTTTAAGTTCCAAGATAAGCCATATCGGTCCACTCCTTCAGGTACCTCCCCCACAAAAGTTCAAAAATGTTCGGAAAAATGTTTCGTACGGTAACTCTTGAAGGGAGTAACTGATTTGATCCCTACTTTGCACATCGTGAAATTTCTATCAGAAATAGATGAGGGTCCAATATAGACTCAATCGGTCCACTCCTTCGGGTACCTCCCACACTAAATTTCGGATAAGTTCAGATTAGGACCTCGTCTCGAATCGCTTTGGTCTTTGTTGCAGCAACTTGTATTCACTGCCCCCCATACGACGGTAGAAGTTTCATCAGGGGCAAGTCCATACTTCCTGAGAAAATAACCTGAAAGATGCAAAAAGCCCCTATGTGTGTAGTGGTTGGATCGCAAGATAACTCTCGAACGAATCTGCCAATTCGGTCCAAAATTTGGCCTTGTTAATATTTTGTCCAAACATAGTTTAAGTTCGAAGATAAGCCATATCGGTTCAATCCTTCAGGTACCTCCCCCACAAAAGTTCAAAAATGTTCGGAAAAATTGTGCGCACGATAACTCTTGAAGGGAGTGACCGATGTAATCCATACTTTCCACATCCTAATATATCTACCAGATATAGATCAGGTTCGAATATAGACTATATTTGTCCACTTCTTCGGGTACCTCCCACAAAAAATTTCGGTTAAGTTTACTTTAAGACCTGGTTTTCACGAATGAATCGAATGAGTCTAAAGAAAATGTTGTAGCTGTGAAAATTCTCCACAAGATTGGCCTTTATGATATTTTCGTAGGTTTTACCGTTTTTGAGATATAGAAGTTCCATTCAAATTTTTAGGTTTTTATCTTAAATTTTCAAGATTTTGCTTGGAAACCGCAAGTCATATCAAATTGGGACTAAGGAAAATGTTGAAGCTGTGAAAATTCTCTACAAGATGGGATGATTTATTTTTTTCTAGGTTGTGCCATTTTCAAGATATATATGTTTAATTTGGGAAATTGCAGTAATGACATTGTTTTATAAGGAGGCGATACAGTCAGTGCATTGTCTCAATTTGAACTTCTATATCTCAAAAACGGTAAAATATACGAAAATATCATAAAGGCCAATCTTGTGGAGAATTTTCTCTGCTACAACATTTGCTTTAGTGCCATTTACATAGAACTCGCGGTTTCCAAGCAAAATCGTGAAAACCTAAAGAACCCCTAAAAATACGAACTTAAATCGCGATTTATTTTAAAATCCCTCCGGCGATTTTTTTTGTTTCATGATATTTCTCATCTATGAGCATTGTAGTTTCAGAATCAGCAAAAACTTCCGAGGTGTAAGCACCTTCCATTTAAAGTTAGTTAAGGCTCACCGTGTATTATATCCAAACTTAGTTTCATGGGGCAATACCGGTCCACAACTTCCTGTACTTCTCCCCAATATTTAAAAATGTCACTAAATTGCTCGGACGATATCACTTGAATGGGGCAACCAATTTGGTGCAAACTTTAGATCTCTTAATATTTTGTCAACATTTAGTTTAACTTCTAAAATGGCCCATATCGGTCCTCCCCTTAATAATAATTAATTCCTAATCCACATTTTTGTCGCAAGTTTAAATGTCCAAAAAGGGCCACTTCACATTGGCTGAGGGTATATATCTGTCAGCAAAGCCGACTGACACTTTTTTACTTGTTTTTATATTCATTGCGAAATCTATGAATAATTGTTCCATTCCATTTTATAAAATTTTACCATATTTGTTTTAAATAATAATAAATGAATAATGTTTATATGCATTATTGAGTTCGTAACACTGTTGCACTGTTGTGTGTTTCTGTCATGTGTTAACATTAAAAAGGGATAAGTTAACATTAAATTGCCAATGGCAAACTTAATTGCCATATGTGTGGGTATGTGTGAGTAGCAGCTCATCATACCTTTGCATTGTTTCATTGACTGACACACTTCTACATTATCCTCATCAGTCATCCATCCATACTCCTATCCATTCAATTCATTCATCCATCCCATCTATCGTTCCATCACCCACTTTAAAATAGAACCATAACAAGGATGTGACTATAAAATAGTTATTGTCTTCGTTTCTGACGATAAACATGAATGACAATGAACAAAATTGGCATACATATGTATGTATGTACCTTTTGCCAGGCAGAAGAGCAACACAACTATGGTTGATTTGTCATGAAACGTTGTTGCTGGAGTTTGTTGTTCTTGTTGTTAGTTGCTGTACATGTTGTTGTTGTTGTGTGACCTGAATTTCTTATTAAATTTTAAAATTCCAATTATTTGAAAAGCTTGCATTTTCTCGCCCTCTCGCTCTTTTGTCGCATTTTACTTTTAGCTTTATTTGCTCTCGAAAGGGTTATAAGGGAAATGATGAGTTTATTAATGGAAGAGCAGGACATGCATAAGTAATCCAATTGCATTACATTTTCAATGAGTGGATTGAGTGTATTGAATCCAGGAAATGTCAATATTTATTTTTTTTTTTCGTTTAAATTTTTTAGTGATTTTTCAGAGAAAGAGAAATATTTTTTTTTTTGAAGTAAATAAAACTTTTTGTTGAAATTTCCGATATTATTTTCCCAAACTGACTTCTGAAAGACGTTATTGCTAATTGTAAAGGTTGATGGAACTCGGGATCAATATCTATGAACGTGCTAAAAACACAAATTTAAAATACAAATGCGTTTAAAAGGCATTTACATTGAATGGATAGAATTTAACTCTAAGAGCTCTAAAAGGCCCATGGGCTGTTGAATTTGTTTAATTACTACCTCGGTAATATTCTAGACACTTAGAATATTGTCTTTATACATTGATTCTGTAGTTTTAACTTTTAGGAAATAGAGCTTCAGATTATTTAAGTTGAATCTAAATGAGTCGGCATTTGATCTCATACTTATTTACTTTTTATTTTTAAAGCTTTCCATTTATTTATTTTTTTTAGTTTTAAGTGTTTCACACTATTTACAAACAATTTATTTGATTGATTTCGATATGATGTCCTATCAGAGAAACCTGTTAAAAGTGACGAATAGCTTCCAATATATACCACCATACCGTATTCCCAAAACAATGTCCACCCTCCAGTAGTTGCCAAAACAATATTCAAATATGTTGCTGTCATTGTTAACGAACAAAAATTAAAACAACAGCAACAACAAACTGTTAACTCATTCTTTTAATCGAGCAAATGGCGCCATTGTTGACGACACAAAAACAAGGTTACAGCAGCATTGTCAAGAGGACACAATTGGTGGTATGATACACTAAGTTATTCATACATATTTTGTCCCCACCACTCCCCAACGCCATCAACATTCCAACCGCCAAGTATCCATATAACGACCTACCATAAAATGATATTAACAACAACGACAACAAACCTACTGTTGGGAAATTTAACTAAAACTACACTAACAATAAAACACCAGTAACATAACAACAACAGTGACATGTCCATGGAGACCAATGGGGGGGAGGAGATACAGCGAAAACGACAAAGGCTTGACCTTTATGCTAAATGGCAGGCAAGCAGGCAGACAAGCAAAAGTAAATTAAATATTTTCTAAACAGTGATGGACAAAAAATAAATATATAAATAAATTTTAATTAATTAAAAATAAAATAATATTTAATTAACGGACGTGGGGTTTTCAAAAAATATTTTTCAGGTGGGATTTTTAAAAAATATTTCTCACGGACCTGAAATTTTTAAAAATATTTTTCAAGAACCTGGGCTTTTAAAAACTATTTTTCAATGACGTGGCGTTTTAACAAAAAAAAAAAAAAAATCTCAAGATGTCTTCTAAATTAGGGGAACTCTGAAGATGTTTTCTATAGTAGATGACCTCTAACAAAGTCTGCTATAGAACAGATGAGGTCTTCTATATAACATATCACATCTCGAAGGGTCTTCTATAGAATAGATGACCTCTCAAGAAGTCTTCTATAGAATAGATGACCTCTCAAGAGGTCTTCTATAGAATAGATGACCTCTCAAGAGGTCTTCTATAGAATAGATGACCTCTCAAGAGGTCTTCTATAGAATAGATGACCTCTCAAGAGGTCTTCTATAGAATAGATGACCTCTCAAGAGGTCTTCTATAGAATAGATGGCCTCTCAAGAGGCCTTCTATAGAATAGATGACCTCTCAAGAGGTCTTCTATAGAATAGATGACCTCTCAATATGTCTTCTATAAAATAGATGACCTCCCAAGTGGTCCTCTATTTAATAGATGACCTCTCAAGGTCTTCTATAGAATAAATGACCTCTCAAGGTCTTCTATAGAATAAATGACCTCTCAAGAGGTCTTCTATAGAACAGATGATCTCTCAAGAGGTCTTCTATAGAACAGATGACCTCTCAAGAGGTCTTCTATAGAATAGATGACCTCTCAAGAGGTCTTCTACAGAATAGATGACCTCTCAAGAGGTCTTCTATAGAATAGATGACCTCTCAAGAGGTCTTCTACAGAATAGATGACCTCTCAAGAGGTCTTCTACAGAATAGATGACCTCTCAAGAGGTCTTCTACAGAATAGATGACCTCTCAATAGGTCTTCTACAGAATAGATGACCTCTCAAGAGGTCTTCTACAGAATAGATGACCTCTCAAGAGGTCTTCTATAGAATAGATGACCTCTCAAGAGGTCTTCTATAGAATAGATGACCTCTCAAGACGTCTTCTATAGAATAGATGACCTCTCAAGACGTCTTCTATAGAATAGATGACCTCTCAAGAGGACTTCTACAGAATAGATGACCTCTCAAGAGGTCTTCTATAGAATAGATGACCTCTCAAGAGGTCTTCTATAGACTAGATGACCTCTCAAGAGGTCTTCTATAGACTAGATGACCTCTCAAGAGGTCTTCTATAGAATAGATGACCTCTCAAGAGGTCTTATATAGAATAGATGACCTTTCAAGAGGTCTTCTATAGAATAGATGACCTCTCAAGAGGTCTTCTATAGAATAGATGACCTCTCAAGAGGTCTTCTATAGAATAGATGACCTCTCAAGAGGTCTTCTATAGAATAGATGACCTCTCAAGAAGTCTTCTATAGAATATATGACCTCTCAAGAGGTCTTCTATAGATTATATGACCTCTCAAGAGGTCTTCTATAGAATAGATGACCTCTCAAGAGGTCTTCTATAGAATAGATGACCTCTCAAGAGGTCTTCTATAGAATAGATGACCTCTCAAGAGGTCTTCTATAGAATAGATGACCTCTCAAGAGGTGTTCTATAGAATAGATGACCTCTCAAGAGGTCTTCTATAGAATAGATGACCTCTCAAGAGGTCTTCTATAGAATAGATGACCTCTCAAGAGGTCTTCTATAGAATAGATGACCTCTCAAGAGGTCTTCTATAGAATAGATGACCTCTCAAGAGGTCTTCTATAGAATAGGTGTCTTCTCAAGAGGTCTTCTATAGAATAGATGACTATTCTATTCTATTTTATAGAAGACCTCTTAAGAGGTCATCCATTCTATAGAAGACCTCTTATAGAGTGATCTTCTCTATAGAAGACCTCTTGAGAGGCCATATTTAATATTTATACCCTCAGCATTTATGTAGGTACATACACTTTCATACGGGCAAAATGTGCCTCATCGAAATAATGGTTTTAGACCCCAAGTATGTTTGGACGAAATGTGTTTCAGACAATTTGGAGTGGATTGAACAATGTCCGTCCGTCTGTCTGGCTGGCTGGAGCGCACGATAACTCTCGAACGGATGAACCGATTCGGTTCAAATTTTGGCTTTCGCAATATTTTGTCCAAACTTAGTTTATGTTCGAAGATGGGCTATATCGGTCCACTCCTTCCGGTACCTCGGAAAATTTGTGCGCACGATAACTCTTGCAGGGAATAACCGATTTGGTCTATACTTTGCCCATCGTAAAATGTGTACCAAGCTTAGATAATGTATCAATATAGACTCAATCGGTCCACTCCTTCGGGTACCTTCCACACAAAATTTCGGAAAAGTTCAGTTTAGGGCCATCTCTCGAATCGCTCTGATTTTTGTTTTAGCAACTTGTATTCACTGCCCTCCATACGACGGTAAAAGTTTTATTAGGGGCAAGTCCATACTTCCTGAGAAAATAGCCTGAAAGTTGCAAAAAACCCCTATGTGGTAGTGGTTGGAGCGCAATATAACTCTCGAACGGATCTGTGGATTCGGTCCAAAATTTGGCCTTCGTAATATTTTATCAAAACACAGTTTAAATTCGAAGATGAGCTATATCGGTCCACTCCTTCAGGTACCTCCCCCACACAACTTCAAAAGTGTTCGGAAAAATTTTGCGCAAGATAACTCTTGAAGGGAGTGACCGATATAATCCATGCTTTGCACATCCTAATATATCTACCAGATATAGATCAGGTTAGAATATGGACTATATTTGTCTACTCCTTCTGGTACCTCTCACACAAAATTTCGGATAAGTTCACTTTAAGACCTGCTCTCGAATCACTTTGATTTTTGATGAAGCGATTTGCATTCGCTACATCCATTACGACTGTAAAAGTTTTTTCAGGGCATATGTGGCGGTCGGAGAGCACGATATCACTCGAACTGTTCAACCGATTTGGTCCAACATTTTCGGTCCGATTTGGTCCATCATTTCCCGTTCACAACTTTCGGTACTTCTCCCCAATATTTAAAAAATGTCACTTAAATGCTAGGACGTAATCACTTGAATGGGGCAACCAATTTGGTCCAAACTTTGGATCTCATAATATTTTATCAAAATTTAGTTTAACTTCTAAAATGGCCCATATCGGTCGTCCCTAAGGGTACCTGCCCTACAAAAGTTCAACATTTGTGTCTTAGTGCAGTTAATTCCTAATCCACATTTTTGTCGGCAAGTTCAAATGTCCAAAAGGGGCAAAAAAAAAAAATTCTGAAGAGACCTTAAATACATTCGATCTGTCGGGAGGTGAAAGTTTCACTTCACATAGGCTGAGGATATATATCTGTCGCAAAGCCGACTGACACGTTTTTACTTGTTGTATTTCATTTTATATTTTTATGTTGTGTTACTAAAATAATTGTTACGCAGAAAGAATGTGATATTTTTCTGCTTTAAATAAGATTTAATTTAATTAAAGCCGTGTTAGAATTTAATATTTATTTTTTATCCCACACTGTACTCTACTTGCTTCCGTTTAGAAATAACTTAACAAATTGTAGTCATACCTTGACAGCGATATTTAGCGAACATTGTAACAAACATTCAACTGAAAAACGGGTTGCCCGGTTTTTTTCTCAACGGAAGAAGGAAGTCTCAAAGACGACTTGCCTCTCATCATCTTCGCATTAATTATGGCCACATGTTTAAATGACCGGAGGATACACAGTGATCCAGCCAACAACAAAAAAATGTCAGAATATTATATTTTCCAAAAACAATGGAACTGCCTTACTTAAGCGAACATTAAACTTATGTTGAAATATGATTTCTTTTCTATCGTTGTTCCACCAAGGACCATTTATTATGTAAATCCTAGAATAATTGTTACAACGAAAGAATGTGATATTTTGCTGTTTTAAATAAGAGTTAATTGAAAAATAAATAAGATTCTTACAAAGGCTGTTCGCCAAGTTTAAAGAAATTAATTAAAACAAGTAAAGATAATAAGGCTTAACCGTAAATAACAAGAATCAGTCAGCTTTGCTGGCTGCAAAAGTCCCACAGCCAATGAATTAAAAAACAAGTAAGAAAGTATCAGTCAGCTGAGCCGACAGAGATATACCCTCAGCCACGTACTCGAAGAAAAAAAATGAACACAATACTTCTGCAGGTTTTTTAGCTGTTGGGAAAATTTTTCAGGATGAAAAGGGCCGCAAAAAACTACATGTTGCAACAAAATTCAGAATGATCCAAGACGAGTGCATTTTTTCCAAACTTTGGGTAGGGTGTACCCGTAGGAGTGATCCGATGTAGTACATATTCGGACCTAATACAAATCTGTAGGATATAATTTTTTTCTTTATTAGTCTATGGATATTTTCCTTACAGAAATGTTGTACTTAATTATCTGAATTTAAATATATTACAATTTTACTTTTGAATTTACAAAGTTTGAGCTAAATCGATTTCTCTCTTAAAGGGTTATTTTACACATTAACCAGTTAGGATTTTCTGGACCTTTTTGGGGCATTATCCCAGGAAGTATGGACTTGCCCACGAAAAAAATTACAACGTCGTAACAGGGGCCGCAAGTGCAGCCTGCTGGATCACAAATTAATACGATCAGAGAGGAGTTGTTAAACTATACTTTTTCCAAATTTTGTGTGGAGGGTACCTCCCACCGATATTTTGCACCGATATTTGCCATATTAGAACCCTATCTATGCCTGAAAGTAATATTACCAATAGCAAAGTTTGGCTCAATTCGGTTACTTCCTCCTAGAGTTATCATGCCCATAATCTTGCCGAACAATTTTGAACTTTTGTGGGAGAGGTACCGGAAGGAGTGGACCGATATGGTCTATCTTCAAACTTAAACTCAGTTTGGACAAAATATTGAAAGACCCAAAATTTGAACCAAATATGTTGATCCGTTCGAAAGTTATCGTGCGCTCCAACTACGACACATGGTATTATATGGGTTGTTTGCAGTTTTCTTGCTGATTTTTGAGGAAGTATGGATTTGCACCTGAAAAAATTATATCGTCGTAATAGGGGTAGTGAATACAAGTGGCTGCAACAAAAATCAAAGCGATTCGAGAGCAGGCCTTAAACTGCACTTAAGCAAAATTTTGTGTGGGAGTTACCTGAAAGAGTGGACCAATAGGGTCCATATTGGAACCTCATCTATGTCTGGTAGAAATGTCACGATGTGCATAGTATGGACTAATTCGGTTACTCCCTTCAAGAGTTATCGTGTGGACAATTTTTCCGAACATTTTTTAACTTTTGTGGTGGAGGTACCTGAAGGAGTGGATCGATATGACCCGTCTTCGAACTTAGATCAAATCTGGACAAAATATTTCGATACCCAAAATTTGAACCGAATCGATTGATCCGTTCGAGAGTTATCGTGCGCACCAGCCAGACAGACAGACGGACGGACATTGCTAGATCGACTCAAAATTGCCTGAAACGGATATCGTACAAACATACTTGGAGTCTAAAACCATTATTTCGATGAGGCATATTTTTGGTCGTATCAAAGTGTAAATACCCTCTTTAGCCTAAAGGCTGAGGGTATAAAAACCTATGTAATGGTATGAAGAACTGGCGCTAAATTAATATTCTGACCTTTTAGTGCACTATCTAACGCATAGTCAAAAAAAAATTTGACTTTGTCGACCTGATTATTACTAAAGTGGTGTTTACACTAGCCCTCAATGTCAAATGACACGAAATAAAAACAATCCATATCTACCCACAAAGACAATGTAGATACGTAATTTCATTCCATTTTTGATGGTGTGGACGCAGTAAGTAAATGGCGTAAGGAAAATCCCTAATATTGCACACATTAGCGACTACACAACGATGGAAAATTTCATGTCATATGACATTGATTTACCCCATTACTTACTTACTTACTTAGCTGGCCCATTACAGAACATTTGTTCCATAGACCGAACTAAGAAAAGATCTCCAATTCTCTCTGTTTCGTGCTTCGCTTTTTGGAATACCGCGCCTTTTCATCTCTTCATCCACTTGTTTGCTCATCTAAGCTTAGGTCTGCCAATTCTGCGTGCACCGTCATGTGGCACGTATTTATACGCCTTTTTAGAGCGGTTCATCATCGCTCATTCTTATGATATGGCCTAGCCAACGCAATCGTTGCATCTCGATACGTTTAACTATATTGATGTCGTTGTATAGCAGATACAGCTCGTGGTTCATACGACGTCGATATTCACCGTCAACGCAAATCGGCCCGTAGATCTTTCGAAGAATTTTTCTCCCAAACACGCCAACCACTGTCTTATCTACTTGCGCAAGTACCCAGGCTTCGGAACCGTATATCACCACGGGTAGTGGTGTTATTTTTGTTTGCCAAGTTGTGGCATTGTTTTTAAATTGCATACTTAAACCATAATAGCATCTGTTGGCCAATATAATTCTTCTTTTTATTTCACAACTGATGTTGTTTGTTGTGTTTACGGCGGTGCCGAGGTATACGAAGTCTTTTACTACCACAAAATTATAGGAACCAACGTCAACAGTTGGTCCGATCACAATGGAAGCATTGCGCGTCGACACCATCAACTTGGTCTTCTCGCGTTTACCGCCAGACCCACTTTAGCAGATTCTCCTTCGACCTTCATAAAGGTATCGGTTACTTCTTTTACTGATCGTCCCATGATGTCTATATCATCAGCATAAGCAAGAAGCATGTGGCTATTGGTGTAGATTGTGCCATAACCTTTTCTAGCAGGATGTTGAAAACATCACACGAAAGGCTGTCTCCTTGCCTGAAACCTCTTTTGGTACAAAACTCTTCGGAGAGATTCTTTCCTATTTTAACTGAAGATCTTGTGTCAGTTAGAGTCATTTTGCAAAGCCTAATGAGCTTTGCGAGGATACCAAATTCAGACATTGCTTGGAATACCTTTGAACGTAGTGGGCTGTCGAAGGCTGCTTTATAATCGACAAAAAGGTGGTAGTTGTCGATCTACATCTCTTGGGTCTTCTCCAGGATTTGCCGCAGGGTAAATATCTGATCAATGGTGGACTTGCCAGGTCTAAAGCCGCATTGGTATGTTCCAATTATTTCGTTGACCATTGGCTTTAGTCGTTCGCACAATATCCCTGACACTATCTTGTAGGCGATAGGGAGAAGACTTATGCCCCTATAGTTGGAGCAGAAAGTCTTATCTCCTTTCTTATGGACGCGACACAGGATGCTCAGGTTCTAATCGTTGGGTACGCGTTCTTCCTGCCAGATGGAGATAACTAGCTGATGCATACACCTTATCAGCCTGTCGCCCTTCGGTTTTAAACAGCTCGGCTGGTAGGCCATCAGCTCCTGCTGCCTTATTATTCTTCAGCCGGTTTATTGCTGTCTTTACCTCATCTTGGCTGGGTGGTATACTTTCAATACCATCTTCTGGGATTGGATCTGTGGTATCTTCGTCGACTTCGCTACTATTGGATACCAATAGTTTGGAAAAATGATCTTTCCATATCCTTAGCACACTATCTGTGTCAGTTACCAGATTACCTTGCTGGTCTCTACAGGAGGATGTGTCAGTTCCAAAGCCATCAGTTGGATGGTAGAATTTTCGGACGGATCTCTCTCTTTTTCCTGCAGAAAAGACGTTTCTCCTCTCTCATTTTCTCCCGATACCTCTCTCGTGCGCTACTCGTTGCTACTGATTGTAAAGTAGCCCTATATGCCGCATTTTTCTCTTCGATAGCAGCACGACCCTCCTTGTCATACCATGGATTCCTTGATGGAGGTCTCTGGTATTCAAGTACTGATTTTGCGGCTGTTTGCATGGAGTGGGCAATGTTTTCCCATTGTCCTGATATGTTATCGGGACGAGGAGTGCTTTGATTAGGCAGATGGGCCAGTTGAGTGGAATATGCTGTAGCTATCTGTTGTGATTGCAGCTTACCGATGTCCAACTTCCGTGTTGTGTCTGTTCGCACTTTGTTTGCTACGTTTAATGTGGTACGTAGCTTTGCTGCAACAAGGTAGTGGTCCGAGTCAATGTTTGCACCTCGGAACTATCGTACATCCAACACGCTTGATGCATATCTTCCATCTATCACAACGTGATCAATTTGATTTCTTGTTCTTTGATCGACAGCCAGGTGCCCTTATGAAAATCAAGATGCTTAAATCTGGTACTGCAAACTACCATGTTTCTTGCAGCTGCAAAGTCTATAAGTCTCACACCATTGTTAGATGTTTCACTGTGGAGGCTGAATTTCCCGACTGCTGGGGCAATGATATTCTCCTTTCCAATTTTGGCATTAAAATCGCCTAGTATAATTTTAATGTCATGGGCAGGGCAACGGTCATAAGTTTCTTCTAAGCGCTCGTAAAACATATCTTTGGTCTGTTCGTCATTGTCTTCAGTGCGAGCATATGCGCAAATAAAGCTGATGTTGAAGAATTTTGCTTTTAATCGAATTGCGGCGAGTCTTTCATTCACTGGGATGAAGCTGGGGACCAGATGTTTTAACCTCCGACCAACTACAAATCCGCAACCAAACTCATGCTTTGTGTCATGGCAGCTATAATACAGTGCGTCACCTTTAGGTGTTGTTGTGACGCCTTTCCCATTCCATCGTATTTCCTGTATGGCAGTAATGTCGGCCTTGTACTTTTCAAGTACATCTGCCAATGCGTTAACTGCGCCTTCTTTATAAAGAGTGCGAACATTCCAGGTGCAGATTCGCAGATCATGGTCCTTAAAACGTTTGCGGGGGTCGTCAACTTTTGAGGGATTTGTTTTTCTTTTCTTTCGTTTTTTCATAGTAGCCTGTTTTTTCTAGGGGAGGGTTACTAACCCGACGCCCAAACCTAAGGTTTTAACGTTCTTATGGGTGAACGCGCGGCACATTTTAGCTCACTACCTTTAACGGGTGCTAAAGGCAGTTACCCAGGTGTCAGCACGGGGAGGTCAGTGTCCACTTGAGATGAAAGAGCGGCCAATATAAATCCTGGGCTTTGCCATGTTAAAGCCGGTCAGGACCGTTCCTTGGTATCTTTCATCCCCTACATCACCCCATAGGACATTGATAGATAGTGTAACCTACCTCTAAGCTATTTTCCAGCATTTTACATCTTTTTATTTATATATTTAACCTTGAGTCTATGTTTTCAATTCTTGTCTTTATTTTCTTGTCTGATATTTTTACGGTCGTTTTATTAAATTGATTTTTTGTTATTTTATTTCTATTGTCATTGCAGATTGTCATTGTCAAGCGCCAGAAGACAACACCTATGAAAAGGAGGTGTTGAAAAGACGACAACAAGACCAAGAAGAAGAAGAAGCCGCCCAGCCAAGCGAAACGAAAAACGTTTATTGATATTTGATGCCATTTTTGTATGTGGACATTTGCCAAAGGAATATATTTTAGCAATGACATCATCAGCATCCCAGATAACGAATCACGGCGCAATATTCTGCAATAATCAAGTGACGAATACCATCAGATAATTTTTTCCCCAAACATTTCTTGAGG
The DNA here is from genome assembly GCF_047663935.1 of Musca autumnalis. Lineage (NCBI taxonomy): Eukaryota > Metazoa > Arthropoda > Insecta > Diptera > Muscidae > Musca > Musca autumnalis. Next base: position 61,812,914 of record NW_027411977.1, on the reverse strand, counting down.
GCATCATCGTCGTCATCAGCTTGTGTGTAGAGGTCTCCGTTTGTGTGTTGGGAGGGTCAGCAGAAGTCACGTTGTGACCTCTGTGCTAGTGGTGAGCGTGTGTGTGAGAGACAACGTGAGCGAAAACAAAAGAAAAGAAGGAGGCCAATCCATTCATCAAGGTTTTGGAATGTAAATATTATCAATCAGTCACCACCCCAAACCTTAATTAAATTGAGCTTATGCTAAATAGCACACAAGGTTTACACGTCTGCAAGGCAAATAAAAAACAACAGAGAGGGAACTTATTTCTGCTTCCTTTCTTCCTCTACGACCAAATCTAAATCCAAAGATCATTATTGTCACAATTTACAAGCAAACGAAAAAAGGAATTGAAATACCTTTTCACAAGTCAACATCACAAAATTCATCACCCATTCGCCAAAGTTCCGTTTTTAAACTTTTGGTGACATTCTATCTATCTTCCGTTCTGTGCAATTGATACCAAATAAATTTTCGAAAAAAAATAAATACAAAAACCCAGCTCTAGATCAAATCTCAACAACGCTTCGAGCATATTCGAATAAAACGAATTAAAAGAAAGAAAAAAAGAAAGCAAATCCCTCCACAATCAACTCGAAGAATATCCTCATCTTTTTTTTCTACGAAACTTCTAGTGTGAACGAAGAAAAACAAAACGAAGCGGAACAGCAACAGAAAAAATCCCAAAAAAATCTTGACTGATAGTTTAATTAATTATTAAAAATCAACTTCTTTTCTGCTTTTGTATAACAAGGCCTTAAAGAAAAAGGCCAAATAAACAAACAAAAACAAAAGGAAAACATCCCGGAACACACCCTGAAGCAGGCCATATGCTGTATGAAACAACAATTACAAACGTCAAGCCTTTTTGAAACCAGTGATCTCTTCATTTTGTATTCTGACCCGTTTTCAGCGAATTAAAAAGAAACAACAACAACACCTTACAGCAATGCTTAAAACAACAACATCAACAACAACGTAACTGTAAACTTTAGCTACTTTTTTACACAACCTATAAGATAGCCAAAATCTAGTAACAACTACGTACTCCTTCCTTTCCCACTTGTCCTCCAAACTATCCTTTAGGCTTCTTTTCCTCTTTAAAGAAACAAACAAACGAAAAACAACAACAAAAAGCTAAGGAAAATCAACAGCATTTATAATCTATTACAACAATAATTAATAACAAGTGACAAAAACAACAACAAATTATTTTTACTTAAATAAATAAAAAAGAAATAAATTTTTTATTGACAACAAAACCACAAAAACTCAATAACCATAACCAACAACCACAAAAACAACAACAACAAGAACAACAATGGGGAACAAATGCTGTAGCAAACGCCAGGACCAAGAACTTGCCCTCGCCTATCCAACGGGTTATAAAAAATCCGATTATACCTTTGGTCAAACCCACATCAACAGCACTGGCGTAAAACACAACAATGGTGGCTCATTGGATTCCCGCTATACTCCAGATCCAAATCGGGTTCCATTGAAAATTGGTGCTAAAGGTGGTGTGGATATAATACGACCGCGTACAACACCGAGTAAGTATTGATTTCATATGGTTTTTGTTATTCACTACTCTTACCTGAAAACTCTCTGAACATTTTTTTTGGCAAAATTTCAAAACCAAATAATTAAAAAATACTTCAACATAATTCAATACTTCTTTGTTTTTGTTTTTTTATACTCTCTTCTGCCCAATGACCTTTGTTTGGTTTTCATTATAATCCAAAAAAAAAAAAAACTGCAACAACGAAAATAGCAACATAACCACAAAAAACTTCCTTTCATAAATCAACCATCAACAACCACCACTTTTTATCAACCCTCTCAGATTTGCTGTTGTTGTTTCTGTTGTTGTTTGCTTTCAATGCAGCAGCAGCAGCAACTAACCTTTTGTTTTGTTTTAATTTCCTTTTAATTGTTCAAGACCGAATATCACGTTTCAAAACCCTAATCAGCATAGCACATCATACCACCTAACACTTGATACCAACCACCCAAACAATTCAATACCAATCCGCCAGTCAGTCAGTCCAATAACCACACAAAATCTCAACAAACCATGCAGCCCACCCACTCACAATTCATTCAGACACTAACATTTTTAGTATGGATTTCCATTCGTATTCTGGAGGACAACGGATAAACAAAATGGGCGAATGACATTGTCAGTTGGAAATGCATTATGACGACAGACTGGCAGATAGACAGACAAACGGTTAGTAATCGAAAAGGCCGTTCGTTAATAACAATAGTGTGTAGAGCACAGTGAAAGAGAAACCAAAATCAACCAATTGGTTACAGTTTGCAGTGCAATGTCAGATTTTCCTTCTGCAGTTTTCTATTTCGAATACATTTTCGTTTCCAACACAGTGGGTGGAATTGAAATAAACAGGTCAGTTTAAACAAAACTTTAAATATATTCTGAATATTTTGCTTTTCAAAATAGTAGGCGATGTTTACCAAGGGGTAAATCATGGAAGACTAGTTTCAGATCTCGCCACAGATCTTCACCAGTTCCCTTATTTCTTGTTTTTCAATATAAAAAGTTTCTTGTTGAACAACAAGAAACAAGGGAACTGATGAAAATCTGTGGCGAGATCTGAAACTATAGTCAGTTTAAGACTGGTTCGAGGAAAGTTCTATAATTTTTACTGGAGGAAGTTCTTGTGGTTCTGATTGCAACTATATTCATTTTTCGTGGGCAAGTCCATACTTTCAGAGTTAAATTCTCTAAGCCCACCAACTGAAATGGCTGTTCTATACAGTTGCGGATCATCAACACGGTTTTCGGAAGCAACATAGTTCCACAACAGCACTGCACGAAATTTCCAACCAAAGGTCTCAACCAGAATAGAACTTGCCACAGAACACTAATGATAGCATCGGGCCTTACTTAACCATTTGATAGGTCATTCATACTAAGCTGTTCGAGGATGTCGAAAATACTACGATGGCTGACGTCTAGGCGTCAGTTGACATTTTTTTTGTTGGAAAGTTTGACAGTTTTTAGCCCGAAAATGTTCACAAACAAATTCCATTCTTTTTCCTAAGTAATTTTTTCAAGTCACTGTAAACAACTCAGCACACAGTCGTATGTGAAAATGTGCTGAAAATGTGCATCGATCATATTAAATCTTTGTGTGTCGATAAAGGACCATCCAGTAGCACTATGAAAAACTGGTCTAATAAATTCAGGTCGTGAGAGACGCCAAAATCGGCCTTTGTGCCAGAAAAAAAAATCAGCCGTGAGTGAACGGATAATGCAAGATCGCCATGTCATATACCATGAGATAGAGGCATCCTTGGGCATTTCTTCCACCAACTAACATTTGATATCGCATGAACACCTGACGCAAAAATTTACTTTTCTCGTTAAATGCAGCAAAATTGGACAATCGCTCAAAAACAATCCCACGGCAGCGGGTTCTTTCGTACCGGATTGACCCGGAACAACACAAAACCGGCCAGCGGCTGCCACCTCAGTGTGTACATGTTGGTATTTGTTTCGTTTTTCTGTATTGGGAGCAGCATATCCCGGAATGCCTGCTCCGAATTCTATTGGTCCGAGCCGGGACGGAGGAAAACCCAGCACCAATATATCTGTGCTCAGTTGGTCACATCCGCATCTTCACCCACATCCAACCTTCGGTGAGATGCAATAGATGTCAGGAGTGGGTGCACCAAAGGGGTTGCTCTGGACTCGTCCACGTGAGGGACTACGACAGGGACTATGTTGCTGCACGCTGCGTGAACACAGTCCCCAGTGAGTCGTCGTCGGATTACGAGACTCCCTCGTCGTCTGATTACGAAAATCCCCCGCAGTCCCCTCGACAACAACCGCACACGCAGCCTTAAACACTAGACGTTGTTGTCCCAATCCCCGAAAATGCACCCTTTTTGCAATTGAATTGCAATGGACTTCGAGGTGGGATCGAGGAGATAGTAGATTTTATGAGACGGAAGAACATCAAGGTCGCGACGGTGCAGGAAACCAAGCTGAACAACAACCACAGCTTAGAGCATTGTGATGGTTACAATGTTCTGAGGAAAGATAGCACCAGAAGTGGGGGATTGGCTTTCCTATTGCACCAGTCTGTCCAATACAGACCTATCTCGCTTGAGCCTGTCTCTAATGACCCGTACATGGAACGTATGGGGGTAGCAGTCAGGTGTGGAGCTGCCGAAATAGAGTTGCTGAATGTATACATCCCTCCGAGAAATAGCTGTATCCCTGATTAAAGGCCTGACATTAGCCTGCTCTTGCAAGGTCATAATCGTCTGGTCCTGGGGGATTTTAATGCGCATCATGAGATGTGGCATTCTGCCCTCGGAAATGACCAGAGAGGTACAGCGCTGGCTGAGCAGATTGATAGCTCAATGAGGACGCCCCTACCAGAATTAGAGGAGAGTGTCACAGTTCGCCTGACAGAACCATCGTGTCACCTGGTCTGACAAATGATGTTACCTGGAAATCCGTCATCTCCCTTGGATCAGACCATCTGCCCATCATTGTTTCCATTAGCAGACCACCCGACTTCACCTCTGAACGCCGCACGTTCGTCAATCATAAAAAAGCTGATTGGCCGAGTTTCAGAAAGTTCACCAATCACCGCTTCAGAGAATTGCCCAATCCTTCTGATGTTCGAGCGTTCCGGGACATCATCACTGCTGCAGCCGCTCGTCATATCCCTGCTGGGCGAATACCCGAAGTAAGACCAAATTTCCCAGCAGAGGCGACGAGATTACCAAATGAGCGTGATGAGTTTCGTCGTATCAACCCCAATGACCCCAGAGGCAGGGAGCTGACACTGGAAGTTAACAGGCTGGTTGCCGAGCATATGCGGAACAAATGGTTAACTCATCTGAAGAGCTGCAACATTGGAGCCGGTATAGGTGAACTGTTGGCAACGGTTAAGTCACTCTCGAACCCTGGAAGAAGGGAAGATAGGACCTCAGTCACGTTTGGCGACGTTACATTGACTGACCCGAAGAGGTGCGCAAGTAATTTCAATCGACAGTTTGTCGAGCATCCCGAGAGTGACAGGGCGAAGAGAAGAATATTACGTAGCATCAGATCTCTTCCTGCCGAGAATGAACCACCACAATTTACAATGGATGATGTTGCCAATGCCATCAGGAACGCTAAATTATCCAAAGCGTTGGGCCCTGATGGAATCTCCATGGTAATGTTGAAGCAGCTGGATGAGCCGGGAGTCGAGCTTCAGTCTTCAACTTGTCGCTAGCCACCCTCGTTGTTCCCGAAGTCTGGAAAATGGACAGGGTGGTCCCACTACGGAAGCCAGGCAAGGATGCCAGCAAAAGTGTATCGCACAGGCCGATTTCGCTTTTGTCGCCCGTAGAAAAGACACTTGAGGCCTTACTCCTCCCCAGTATCAGAAATAGCTAACAAGTAAGCAGCACAGCACGACAACAGCGCTGCACGCCATTACCACGTATATCTGTAAAGGACTCAACCAGAGACGGCCGCACGATAGAAAAGTGATGGTGGCGCTTGACTTATCAAAAGCCTTTGATACAGTCAGGCAGACAACCCTCCGGCCAAGCTTGAAACGTAGGATAGTCAATTATATGTGTGGACGCCACTCGTACGTGGAATTCAGGAATAAGAAGTCCAAACCCCGTAGAGTGAAACAGGGAGTTCCCCAAGGTGGGGTGATATCTCCGGAACTGTTTAACCTCTACCTCTCCTGTATTCCACCCCCTCCAGACGGCATTGAGATCGTGACGTATGCGGATGATTGCACGATCCTGGCGTCGGGTACCTATCCTGATGACATCTGTGAGAGACTGAACAACTATTTAACCGATCTTACCACCTGTTTCCATTCGAGGAATATGCAGATTTCCGCCACAAAATCTACAGCCTCTTTGTTCACCACATGGACAGCGCAGTTTGGATGTGAGTTGAATGTTGTGGTCGACGGTAGCAGAATTCCGACCACAAACTGCCCTAAAATTTTAGGGGTCACATTCGACACTACATTCACGTCGTGCGCACACGACAAGATGAAAAGTAGGAACAAGGTCCTCAAGTCCCTGGCCGGCAGCACTTGGTGTGCAGATAAAGAAACCTTGTTGGCCACGTATAACGCGATAGGTCGGTCTGTGGTAAACTATGCGGCTCCAGTCTGGTCCCCGAGATTGTGTGATACGAACTGGAAAAAGATTCAAACTTGGCAGAATGCCGCCCTGAGAACAGCGACAGGGTGCCTCCTCAAATCTTCAGTGGACCATCTACATGGGGAGGCAAAAATTCTTCCTGTAAAGCAACACAATGAGATGCTTTCGTTGCAGTACCTGCTTGGATGTTATCGTGTGAGCCATCCCAATCACCATCTGCATTTGATTTCAGCACATCAAGATAAAAGTCGTGGTCAACGGTTTTCGTCGCCAGAAGATGCTGTAAAAGCGTTCAAAACCATGTTTTGGAGGTGTCTCAATCGAAAAGATTCAAAAATTGGTTTGAGCCCTTGAAAAAGTTTATAAATCATCCTGGATACTACTTAAGAAAACAATCGAACTATTTTTTGAAGTTAAATATTCGCGTTTTCATTGTTAGGCCAGATTATCGTGCAGCCCTCGTACGCTACGGTCTTGTTTGAAAGGTTGCATCATCGTGTAGCTGATGATGTAATTCGAAATATTCCAGTTGTAATTCGTAATCTTTCATTTGTAATTCAATAATTTCATTTGTAATTCGAAACAACTCAATTGTTATTCGAGAATTCCATTTGTATTTCGAATAATTCCACTTGTAATTCGAATTATTCCATTTGTAATTCGAATTATTCTATTCGTAATTCGAATTATTTCATTTGTATTTCGAATTATTCTATTTGTAATTCGAATTATTTCATTTGTAATTCGAATAATTCTATTTGAAATACGAAACATTTTTTTTATATTTAGTTCTTCGAATTACAAATGAAATGTTTGGAATTACAAATGGAATAATTCGAATTATAAATGGAATTATTCTAATTACAATTGAAATGCTTCGAATAACAAATGGAATTCTCAAATTACAAACAAAAACGTTACGAATTACAAATGGAATTCTCGAATTACAACTAAAATGATTCGGATTACATTTGAAAAAGGTGTATACTCGTATGTGTGGTAGCCAATCATAGGTGTCATTCTGAAACAAGAATCGATGATATATCCGGAATTTTTAAAACTCTACCTTTCTACAATTCCATGCCCTCACGACGGCACTGTCCCTCCGTCAAGACCTACCATTGAGCGACCATTAAACGAGGAATATTGAAAATATCCGTCACTAAGTCAACAGCCGATTATTGAGATGAGGCTCTCACTGAGTATGGAGGTCGATTAGTCAACAATTATAATAATTATCACAGATGGGACAAGGGAGACTTCTTTCATATCAATGAGTGCACGCCGATTCACATTGGCTCAATGATAAGGGACCTACTTTTTATTGCCGAGTCCGAACGGCGTGTCTTACGACACCACTTGTAGAGAAGTTTTTTATGGCTTTAATACTCAGGAAATGCCGCCAGAATCACTGAGGGGGAATTTTGCCACCGTTGAAAATTTGATGTTGCTTGGCCTGGGATTCGAACCGCAGACCTTCTGAGTGCAAGGCGGACGTGCTAACCATTGCACCACGTTGGCCCCCATTAGTCAACAATTGCGTCCATTAATTACTCCAAAGTCCTGCAGGTCACATTCGATAATTTATATTTGTCGTCCGCGCTTGCTGCAGCTATATGCCAATACCGTGGCCGGTTCTATATATGTACATACCGGATTGACGTCCTAGGCAATTAGCATAGGAGTTCAGCGCTGGCCGTGCAAATATATAGCTTCAATTTTACCCGGTGATCCTACGAGGATAAGGGAGATACAACACCAGCTCACAGCTCGCAAGACATCACCATTGTGGAACCCGTTCTGATAAATGACGTGTCCTGGCACCAGCTCACAGCTCGCCAGGCATCACCATTGTGGAACTCGTTCTGATAAATGACGTGCCCTGGCATCTAGTCTGTTCTTTGGTTAATTTGTTTACAGACTACCCGACTTCATAACCTTGTATCGACGTTTTTTTCTCAACCATGGAAAAGCTGATTGACAAAGGTTCAGGTTCACCGCTTGAGAATGCTGCCCAATCCCTCAGATTTTGAAGACCCAAGAGTTAAGGAACTTACTCTTGAAATCAACAGGCTAGTAGGCTAGCACAATCGGAAAAAGTTGCTTGACCATCTGAAGCAATGCGACATTGGTGCTGGATTGAGTAAATTTTGGGCAACGGTTAATTTACTCTTGAATCCGGTGATGATAGAACGGCTGCTACTTTCAGATCCGAAGACGAAAGAGTTATTAAACGACAGTTTATAGAGGACACGGAGAGTGATAGGTGATAGAACCCTCTTAGCCGAAGTGATACCACCCAAAATGTACTATGAGCGATGTCATACGAAATGCACAAGCCGTTGGCTCACATGAAATCTCGGTGTAATGGTTAAGCAACTGGGTGAACCCGGAGTTATGTATTAACAAGTGCCCTCAATTCGTCTGAACCCATATAGCCTGGAAAGCTGGCAGGGTATTCCCGTTTTTCTATCTGAGGAATATGAACATATCCGGCGCTAAATTCACTGTCACTCTGACGGCTGAAGTGGGGCTCTCTCCGAAAATATGGGTCGATGATGTTCTTATTCCGATCACTAACTACCCCATGATATTTGGTGTATTGTTCGACGGCATGTTTAAGTCGTCCGCGCAAGCCACAACTATTTGCGACAAGTGGGAACAATGTTCTCAAGTCGCTGGCAGGCAGCATCTTGTTGACTTCTTCCAAAGCAATAGCCCGGTCTGTGGTAACCTAGGCACCAGTGCAAATGTTAGCGCTAAGCAGTGAAAGAATATTCAAATCTGTCAGAATGTGGTCCTGAGGACTGTAACAGAGTACCTTCTCACGACACTAGTGGACCATAAACCATGAGTGGTTTTAGCCCCGTGTTAAGATCCTGACGATGCACCCGCTTCAATTCAAATTGGGCACGAACGAACGGCAACATTACTTCTTATCTTTGACTTGCTAAATGAGAGCATCTAAGTTCGTCATGTCAGATAATTCGTCTATTTCACACTATAATTTATTGAGTTTGTCAAGGAAGAAGCAGAGCTGTGGCTGTGCTTGCGTCAAGTAAGTAGGTGAGAGGATTGAGAACTCCGTCTTGCTAGTTCACCAATTATCTTATTTCTCTCAATATTGCATAGTCCCAGTAACCTCTATGACAAGATCTATCTGTCTTCTGGTCTTTAAGTTCAAAATTGTGTTTATATTAATAGCCTCTAAAAACTTAAGTTTATTCTCCAAAAATTCTGTATCCCACTGTGAATATGAATAACTATGTATTTACTATTGACTGTCTATACAATCCATTACATCTGTTCGGTTAGGCCATAATTATTTTCCAGTAAATGAAGCCATTCAAAGGATAGACAGAGGAGACCTTACATAGTTTATTTTTCCTTTTTTCGGAATATTCCCAGTGTATGTGGGGTTTTTTTAGTGTCTGTGTTGTTGGTTTGCATTTATGATTAAAAATTCGGTTTTAAAGTTCTACAGCAATGTAGTAATTTTAATTATTTCTCTGTTTTGTCTATGTCTCGAGATTTGGATTTTTACGACCGAATTGCTTTTTGGGGATGTCTGACTGACTGGCTGGACGGTTGGTTAGCTACATACACATATGTATGGTATGTATGTAGTCTGTTATCTGTGAAAGAAGCTATGTAAGCCACATTATCAACAGCAGCAACAACACCAAGAATAACCATAACGAACACAAATATTGGCACCAAAATGAATGGTTTCCCATAAATCTTTATTTTCGTACAAGGTTCTCCTCGGGTACCGTTCGTTTTGTATTGGTTTACTCTGTTCTTGCCGCATATCTTGTTGTCCTTATTCTCTTTTGCCGGGTTTTTGTTTTTCTGCGTTTGGTGTTGCTATTGACTTTGATGTAGAAATGGAAATTGTATGAAGAAAAAAACCGCAAAATGAACATTTAGAGCGAGGACATTTTTAAGAGTTGTGTGGTGTTTAGTTAGTTAGTTTTTCAAGTACATATTAGGGTAGATTAGGTTATATATTGATGGGATAAAGAAACTTAAAAAAAAACATTGGTATTATCCACAATAAATTTCCAAATTGACCCGAAACCCTAGTGTTTCGGCCAGCGACTGCCAACCCATTATAAAACCTATGGTTCTATGAAGGTTTCTATGCTGCTACAACAACAATATATTTCAATAGCTCCGTCGAATTTATTTAGCGGTCTACACTAAAACATGTGTTTTGCAGTTAAACTCAGAATTGACTTTGGTTTTCAAGAATTCGGTAATCCAGAGTTCATTTCATACCGACACTTACAATGATGAACTAGCCGAATATGCGCCATTGTTGGTTGCATTTTTGGATCTCAAAATCTTTGATGTTGTTGTAGCAACGTAGAAATGTTCTTTCGTATATCGATTTCAGTTATCTGGTACTGGTTCCTCTGCAATGTGGACTGGCTGCGTCCTTAAGAAAATGGGGAGTGGGTTTAGCAGGGCACTTGAATAAATGCAGCGTATCGTGCGGTGCCAATATGAATTGAGGCAGCTGCATCGACCGGGTTTTAATTGGGCTAAACTCTTCGTGTTTGCCTTGACAGCTGGCGTTCTTCTGTTGCGATGGATGGGGGAGGGAATGGTGTCGGAGTACGAAATTCACACTGTGCCTTTGTACTGGCCCGCTGCATTGCATCAGTGTTAGTGCTATTCAGGCTTCCCTGATAGGCTCGATGATCTTGAGGTTCTCGCTTGTACCTTTGGACCTATTCCTCTAAATCATGAAGATATCTCCTGTTGAAGCTGACTATCAGATTTGAATTATCCACCATTGCGTAGCGCTAACATTTGCAGAACACACTTGCACCGCACAGTTTCTTATTCAGCAGCGAAAATGCTGCCGACGAGCAACTTGAGGACCTTGTTCCCAATTATAATCTTATCACAAAGAGCTTGAGCGGACGACATATACAGCCATCGATCAATATGATCAGGTGGTGAACAATGTGGCAGTAGATTTACCGTCGGATATTTTCATATAACTCAGATGGAAGAACTGCACCAAGTCAGCTATCTAGACATTCAACCTACCACATATGTTATCAACAATAGGATCCCACTCCAAGATCGTATGAAGGGAAAGAAGAAGCTCCCACTTTCACTTTACGTGGCTTCGATTAATTGTTCCTGAATTCCTCTTAGGGCTGGCGTCCACACATATAATTATTTATTGAACGTTTGAAACAGAGCTGGAGGGAAGTCTTGTTATGACGTTGAAAGCTTGCCATGGTTGAGGGTACCGAAAGCCTTCGAAAGGTGAAGAGACATCATGACTATTCGATCGCATGGCCTTTTTTGTTTCAATCCTCGACTGATATGTGTGAATATGGACCTGAGGATCTAGATGACATATAGATGGTCGAGGAGATCTAGATGACCTATAAATAGTCTTGAAGATATAGATGCCTTCTAAAGGTCTTCTGATGGCCTACAGAAGGAATTCTGAAGATCATGAAGACATACAGAATGTTCTCTGTAGATTTCACGAAAACCTGCAGAAAGCCCTGAAGATCTAGAAGACCCACATAAATTTTTCAATATAAAGAAGGCCATATACAGCATTTCCTAAACTGCTGAAGGTCTAAAGAAAGAATTAGAAGACCTACAGTAGGTCATCTGGTCTACAAGATCTACAGAAGCTTTTCTGCGGCTTTCTGAAGGTTTCTATGACCTTGAGAAAGTCTTGAAGGCCTTGAGAAGGTCTTAAAGACATACGAAAGGCCTTTTGCTGGTTTCATAAGATCCAGAAGAATGTCTTGTGTGTTTTTGATACCCAAAAGATCTACTGAAGTTCTTCCGTAAGTTTTTTAAGATCTTGAATACCCCCAGAGGGTATTTTTAGGTTTCTGAAGATCTAAAATACCTACCGTAGGTCTTCTGCAGGTCAAAAGGACTTCTCTATGAAATTCTGGAAGACCTGTAGGCGACATCCGTAAATTTATGAAGATTTAGAAGACCGCCGTTGGTTTTTGAAGATCAATAAGACCTGCAGAAAGTCTTGAAGATCTAGAAGACCCACAGAAGGCCTTTTGTAGGATTTCAGAAAATCTAGATGACCTTTATATGGCCTGACGGTCTTCTGCAGGTTCATCAATATCTAGAAGTCCTATAGACAGGCTGTAGGCTTCTGAAGAATTAGAAGACCTACGAAAGGTCTACTGTAGATTTCTTCTAGGTCTTCTAGACCTTTAGAAGATCTTGAAGACCTACGTAAGGTTTTCTGTTGTTCACATAAGATCCAGAATATCTTCTGTAGGTTTTTCAATGACTAGAAAATCTACAGAAGTTCTTCCGTAAGTTTCTTAAGATCTAGATATGGTGGGCAATTGGTAATCATCTTCTTATAATGGAGAGGAGTAGTGCCTTTAGAATCTACGCTACTGGCAACAGGAGGGAAATCAGCCTGTATAATTGGCCTTTGCTGGCATCCTTACCTGGCTTAGGTAGTGTGAAGACACTCATCAAACACTCAACTCCGGGATCATCATTTACTTAAATATTACGATTGAAATTCCGTTTGGTTTGGGTGATTTCGCCTTTCGGATGACAAATTCAAGATCGCTTATCGTTAATTGTGCTCTATAAACTGCCGGTTAAAATAATTCGCGCAGCCCTTCGGTTGCAAACATATACCTCAGCGTAATGTTGGCGACATTTCCTAAGTATTTCAGCCATGTAAAGCTTTTTCATAAGTGGTGTCGGCACCCCGTTCGGATTTTGTTATATAAATTTAACATGAATCAGGGTGGCCTGTTTGATACGAGAGAGTTGTCTGGGTCTTCGAATGCAGTCCAAGTCCAACGAAAGTTGTCCAAGACCTTCGAAACAAGTGATCGCATGTTTCTTTGGCAAAACTGACGGTGTGGCGACTTTACGGCTTGATGAATGTTGCATGAAGTCTCCAGAGAAATTCGAAAAACGAACAAGAGAAGACGAATCTTTCTACATCATGACAATGCGAGCTCTCACACATCAATTCAAATCAGCGTCTGTTTGACCGGACAAAACGTGGGATTGATGGGTCATGCGCCGTACAGCCCTGACTGGGGATCCAATGACTTCATTTGATTTCAGTACATCAAGAAAAAAGCCTGGTCAACGATTTTCGTTGTTGTTGTTGTAACAGTGTTTTTGTTATGTTTATTTGTTCGTTCCTCTGTTCAATCTGGCTCTGGGTCTATCTCCAGTTCCAGAAAAGTGGCTGCTTCGATGAGATGTAGCCACAGATCCACCGGAGTTAGATGGGTAGGTTTGGCGGGGCAGTTAAAAAGGTGTTGTGTGTCGTGCGGGCCCATGGCGCATACTGGGCAGATGTCTTGCACGGCGCGATCGATTTCCGCCCAATAAGAATTTAGGCGACTGCAATATCCCGAGCGTAGTTGAGCCAAAACTACTCTAGTTTGTCGTGGCAGCTGACGCTCCTCAGCTGCGATATATGGAGGATGTACTCCGAGTACTTTATTCACACTATAATTGCTTAAGGCCTTGGCAACTGCGTCCATGTCAATGCTAGTCAATCCTGCTTGATATGCTTGTTGATCTAGGGGTTCTCTCCTGTATCGTTGGACCTCTCCCTCTAGAGCATGTATATCCTTCCTGATCTCCCTGAATGGGCCGGGCCTACCCACAAGATGGTGATTGGGATGGCTCACACGATAACATCCAATCAGGTACTGCAACGAAAGCATCTCATTGTGTTGCTTTACAGGAAGAATTTTTGCCTCCTCATGTAGATGGTCCACTGAAGATTTGAGGAGGCACCCTGTCGCTGTTCTCAGTGCGGCATCCTTTCAGTTCGAATCTTTTTCCAGTTCGAATCACACAATCTCGGGGACCAGACTGAAGCCTTACCACAGACCGACCTATCGCGTTATATGTGGTCAACAAGGTTTCTTTATCTGCACCCCAAGTACTGCCGGCCAGGGACTTGAGGACCTTGTTCCTACTTTTCAACTTGTCGCAGATAGCTGTGGCGTGTGCGCACGACGTGAATGTAGTGTCGAATGTGACCCCTAAAATTTTAGGGCAGTTTGGGGGTCGGAATTCTGCTACCGTCGACCACGACATTCAACTCACGTCCAAACTGCGTTGTCCATGTGGTGAACAGAGTGGCTGTAGATTTTGTGGGGGAAATCTCCATATTCCTCGAATGGAAAAAGGTGGTAAGATCAGTTAAATAGTTGTTCAGTCTCTCACAGATGTCATCAGGATAGGTACCCGACGCCAAGATCGTGCAATCATCCGCATACGTCACGATCTCAATGCCGTCTGGAGGGGGTGGAATACAGGAGAGGTAGAGGTTAAACAGTTCCGGAGATATCACCCCACCTTGGGGAACTCCCTGTTTCACTAGAGTTGTGCCAAAGGAACTATATGGAACTACCTCGTTCACTTCGCAGTTCCAATGGCCCATATTTTTTCTTTGAACAAGCTGCGTATTCTTAATATCACACGTTATATTTCATGATGTTACACATACGTTTTGGAACTAGTACAAGGAACTAGGAACTAGATTACCCAACTCTATGTTTCACTCTACGGGGTTTGGACTTCTTATTCCTGAATTCACGTACGACTGTCGTCCACACATATAGTTGACTATCCAACGTTTCAAGCTTGGCCGGAGGGTTGTCTGCTCAATGTCCTCAAACAGCGTGGAGTGCCTGACTGTATCAAAGGCTTTTGATAAGTCAAGAGCCACCATCACTATTCTATCGCACGGCCGTCTCTGGCTGAGTCCTTTACAGATATATGTGGTAATGGCGTGCAGCGCTGTTGTCGTGCTGTGCTGCTTACGGAATCCATGTTGATGATCGCCAACTTGATAGCTATTTCTGATACTGGGGAGGATCAAGGCCTCAAGTGTCTTTGCTACGGACGACAAAAGCGAAATCGGTCTGTACGATTCACTTTTGCTGGCATCCTTGCCTGGTTTCCGTAGTGGGACCACCCTGCCCATTTTCCAGACTTCGGGAACAACGAGGGTGGCTAGCGACAAGTTGAAGACTTTGGTGAGATACTCGACTCCCGGCTCATCCAGCTGCTTCAACATTACCATGGAGATTCCATCAGGGCCCAACGCTTTGGATGATTTAGCGTTCCTGATGGCATTCGCAACATCTTCCATTGTAGATTGTGGTGGTTCATCCTTGGCAGGAAGAGATCTGATGCGACGTAATACTCTTCTCTTCGCCCTGTCAATCTCGGGATGTTCGACAAACTGTCGATTGGAATTACTTGCGCACCTCTTCGGGTCAGTCAACGTAACGTCGCCAAACGTGACTGAGGTCCCATCTTCCCTTCTTCCAGGGTTCGAGAGTGACTTAACCGTTGCCCACAATTCACCTATACCGGCACCAATGTTGCAGCTCTTCAGATGATTTAACCACTTGTTCCGCTTATGCTCGCCGACCAGCCTGTTAACTTCCAGTGTCAGCTCCCTGACTCTGGGGTCATTGGGGTTGATACGACGAAGCTCATCACGCTCGTTTGCTAATCCCGTCGCCTCTGCTGGGAAATTTGGTCTTACTTCGTGAACGGAACGTCCTTTGCGCTACCCGAACATCAGAAGGATTGGGCAATTCTCTGAAGCGGTGATTGGTGAACTCTCTGAAACTCGGCCAATCAGCTTTTTTATGATTGACAAACGTGCGGCGTTCAGAGGTGATGAAGTCGGGTGGTCTGCTAATGGAGACAATTATGGGGAGATGGTCCGATCCAAGGGAAATGACGGGTTGCCAGGTAACGTCATTTGTCAGACCAGGTGACACGATGGTTATGTCAGGCGAACTGTGACACTCTCCTCCAATTCTGGTAGGGGCGTCCTCATTTACCGTGCATAACGTAGAGCTATCAATCTGCTCAGCCAGCGCTGTACCTCTCTGGTCGTTTCCGAGGGGCGAATGCCACATCTCATGATGCGCATTAAAATCCCCCAGGACCAGACGATTATGACCTTGCAAGAGCGGGCTAATGTCAGGCCTATAATCAGGGATACAGCTATTTCTCGGCGGGATTTATACATTCAGCAACTCTATCTCGGCAGCTCCACACCTGACTGCTACCCCCATACATTCCATGTATGGGTCATTAGAGAAAGGCTCAAGCGAGATAGGTCTGTATTGGACAGACTGGTGCAATAGGAAAGTCAATCCCCCAACTCCACTTCTGGTGCGATCTTTCCTCAGAACATTGTAACCATCACAATGCTCTAAGCTGTGGTTGTTGTTCAGCTTGGTTTCCTGCACCGCAGCGACCTTGATGTTCTTCCGACTCATAAAATCTACTACCTCGATCTTACCTCGGAGTCCATTGCAATTCAATTGCAAAAAGGCTGCATTTTCGGGGATTGGGACAACAACGGCTGGTGTTAAAGGCTGCGTGTGCAGTTGTTGTCGAGGGGACTGCGGGGGAGTTTCGTAATCAGACGACGAGGGAGTCTCGTAATCCGACGACGACTCACTGGGAACTGTGTTCACACAGCATGCAGCAACATAGTCCCTGTCGTAGTCCCTCACGTGGACGAGTCCAGAGCAACCCCTTAGATGCACCCACTCCTGACATCTATTGCATCTCACCGAAGGTTGGATGTGGGTGAAGATGCGAATGTGACAAACTGAGCACAGATATATTGGTCCTGGGTTTTCCTCCGTCCCGGCTCGGACCAATAGAATTCGGAGCAGGCATTCCGGGATATGCTGCTCCCAACACAGAAAAACGAAACAAATACGAACATGTACACACTGAGGTGGCAGCCGCTTCACTATAGAGACTAGCTCTCCTTATAGCAAGTCCTCCTCCACTTCTTGTACGATTCTCCTGGTCCTACACGGACAAAAGCACTCGCAGCAGGCATTCCGGGAAATATTATTAATTCTTGAGATGACGGCCTCTTGTCGAAGATTTTTTCTTGTCAATCCGGTGCATAGACGCGACCGCAGTGGAATTGCTTTACTTTTACTTAATACACATTTTCTAACAAATGCCATAAATACCATTCTGTACCAAAATTCATCTACTAACTTTTTAGCTCAGTGTTTGAGGAATTTATCAACTTCAATATTAGTGTGTGTAATGATTCATTAAAATGACGCCTTCTTATTTCCACACCCACCTTTAAAATAAAAATGACTTGGATTAAAATCACTTTCTTTATTATTCAATAAATGTTCATTACAATTTTAATTTAAGTGTCATTTATCCATTCCTTCATCCAGCCATCCATTAGGATATTTAACATAGCTTGTGTCACACTCACGCATAGCTTGTTACCATGACAGACATCTATCTAGCTACAGCATCACAAATATGTTACTCTATCTCTACGTTTACCCACAAGTATTCCCAAAGACATAGCATTCCCCCCATCCCCATTGCCCCCCAAAGCAAAGTCATTTTTGCCAAAAAGTTTATAAATATTCTTATGAAATGTTCCTAAACTAATTTCCTTTTAATTTTGTGTTAAATTTCCTTTGCAGCCGGTGTTCCAGGAGCTGTGGTGGCTGGCGGTGTTCCCAAGCGACGAGTCGTTGTGGCTTTATATGATTACAAATCGCGTGATGAGTCTGATTTGAGTTTTATGAAGGGAGATCGTATGGAGGTAATTGACGACACAGAATCCGACTGGTGGCGTGTTGTGAATTTGAGTACACGGCAAGAGGGTTTGATACCACTGAATTTTGTGGCCGAGGAGCGTAGTGTTAACAGTGAAGAGTAAGTAAATGGCATCAAATGTTGTCAACAACATCCATCACCTGTACATACATATATGCATCATACCATGTATCACATATTTTATTAACTTCAATTCCCTTTCTGTTTTTAGCTGGTTTTTCGAAAATGTTCTACGCAAAGAAGCCGACAAACTACTGCTGGCCGAAGAGAATCCACGTGGCACATTTTTGGTGCGACCCTCAGAACACAATCCAAATGGTTTTTCATTATCCGTAAAAGACTGGGAAGATGGTCGAGGTTATCATGTTAAACATTATCGTATAAAGCCTTTAGATAATGGCGGCTATTACATAGCCACCAATCAGACTTTCCCCTCCCTACAAGCTCTAGTTATGGCCTATAGCAGTAAGTAAAAATCAAGCATAACATAATTCAATTTTAATTCATATTCTTCTACTCCCTCCCCCCAACTAGAAAACGCCTTGGGTCTCTGCCATATATTATCTCGACCCTGTCCCAAACCTCAGCCTCAAATGTGGGATTTGGGTCCAGAGTTACGTGATAAATACGAAATACCCCGTTCCGAGATACAATTGATACGTAAATTGGGTCGCGGCAACTTTGGTGAAGTTTACTATGGTAAATGGCGCAACAGTATTGATGTGGCGGTTAAGACACTGCGTGAGGGTACCATGTCTACACAGGCATTCCTACAGGAGGCTGCCATAATGAAAAAGTTCCGCCATAATCGTTTGGTGGCACTTTATGCGGTTTGTTCACAGGTTGGTATTTGTGTGACACGCTCACACACACACACACAAAATTTACTTTGGTGGTTTTGAAAAGAGTATTGAAAGTTTTACAAAACTTTTTGTACGCTCGAACTTTGTCATTAATAGTTATTTTAGTGGGAATTAAAAAGTTTTCAAGATTGGCTCTGTATTTCAGTGAAACCACCCAGAAGTGGTTTCAACTATTATGAAAGAATTTAAAATCAGTTTTGTAAGGATTTTATTTTTACAATGTGGGAAGAAAAGAAAGTATGTTACAGTTTTGTCTTTTATGAAGCAAATAAACGGCAATATATTTTTATGTTTATTTTGGTGTGGAGTGTGTAAAGAGAATTTAAGAGTATGTATGTACTACGTAACCTTAAATGATCTGCTTTTTGTGATACCGATTGTCCAGGGCACAGTTTTTAGAAAAAACATTTTGTCAATGCCAATATATGAGTGCCGTGACAAAATTCTGCAGTGGATATAAGACGTTTGGGGCGCATAGCTATTACATATTTCTCATTGTGATTATGTCCTGTCTATGCGCCCTTATGTCCTATATCTGCTGCAGAATTTTGTAACGGCAATTGTTGTCCAAAACTAGTTATTAGTCTAACGAAGGTATATAAAATTTTACAAGATCCAAAATGAACTTAATCCAAATAATTGTTTTTGACCTCAAGTATGTTTGGACAAAGTCCGTTTAAGACAATTTGCAGTCGATGTAGCCCTGTCCCGAGAAGGAGGAGGACTTGCCTTCTTTATAGACCGGTAAATATCTATCCCTCTAATCCCACGGCAGCGGGTTCTTTCGTACCGGATTGACCCGGAACAACACAAAACCAATGTTCCGGCCAGCGGCTGCCACCTCAGTGTGTACATGTTTGTATATGTTTCGTTTTTCTGTATTGGGAGCAGCATATCCGGAATGCCTGCTCCGAATTCTATTGGTCCGAGCCGGGACGGAGGAAAACCCAGGACCAATATATCTGTGCTCAGTTTGTCACATCTGCATCTTCACCCACATCCAACCTTCGGTGAGATGCAATAGATGTCGGGAGTGGGTGCATCTAAGGGGTTGCTCTGGACTCGTCCACGTGAGGGACTACGACAGGGACTATGTTGCTGCATGCTGCGTGAACACAATCCCCAGTGAGTAGTAGTCGGATTACGAGACTCCCTCGTCGTCTGATTACGAAACTTCCCCGCAGTCCCCTCGGCAACAACCGCACACACAGCCTTTAGCACCAGCCGTTGTTGTCCCAATCCCCGAAAATGCAGCCTTTTTGCAATTGAATTGCAATGGACTCCGAGGTAAGATCGAGGTAGTAGATTTTATGAGTCGGAAGAACATCAAGGTCGCGGCGGTGCAGAAAACCAAGCTGAACAACAACCACAGCTTAGAACATTGTGATGGTTACAATGTTCTGAGGAGAGATCGCACCAGAAGTGGAGGTGGGGGATTGGCTTTCCTATTGCACTAGTATGTCCAATACAGACCTATCTCGCTTGAGCCTGTCTCTAATGACCCGTACATGGAATGTATGGGGGTAGCAGTCAGGTGTAGAGCTGCAGAGATAGAGTTGCTGAATGTATACATCCCGCCGAGAAATAGATGTATCCCTGATTATAGGCCTGACATTAGCCCGCTCTTGCAAGGTCATAATCGTCTGATCCTGGGGGATTTTAATGCGCATCATGAGATGTGGCATTCGGCCCTCGGAAACGACCAGAGAGGTACAGCGCTGGCTGAGCAGATTGATAGCTCTACGTTTTGCACGGTCAATGAGGACGCCCCTACCAAAATTAGAGGAGAGTGTCACAGTTCGCCTGACATAACCATCGTGTCATCTGGTCTGACAAATGACGTTACCTGGCAACCCGTCATTTCCCTTGGATCAGACCATCTCCCCATAATTGTCTCCATTAGCAGACCACACGAGTTCATCACCTCTGAACGCCGCACGTTCGTCAATCATAAAAAAGCTGATTGACCGAGTTTCAGAGAGTTCACCAATCACCGCTTCAGAGAATTGCCAAATCCTTCTGATGTTCGGGTAGCGGAAAGGACGTTCCGGGACATCATCACTGCTGCAGCCGCTCGCCATATCCCTGCTGGTCGAATACCCGAAGTAAGACCAAATTTCCCAGCAGAGGCGACGGGATTAGCAAATGAGCGTGATGAGCTTCGTCGTATCAACTCCAATGACCCAGAGTCAGGGAGCTGACACTGGAAGTTAACAGGCTGGTCGGCGAGCATAAGCGGAACAAATGGTTAAAGCATCTGAAGAGCTGCAACATTGGAGCCGGTATAGGTGAACTGTTGGCAACGGTTAAGTCACTCTCGAACCCTGGAAGAAGGGAAGATAGGACCTCAGTCACGTTTGGCGACGTTACGTTGACTGACCCGAAGAGGTGCGCAAGTAATTTCAATCGACAGTTTGTCGAGCATCCCGAGAGTGATAGGACGAAGAGAAGAGTATTACGTCGCATCAGATCTCTTCCTGCCGAGGATGAGCCACCACAATTTACAATGGATGATGTTGCCAATGCCAAAAGACACTTGAGGCTTTGCTCCTCCCCAGTATCAGAAATAGCTATCAAGTTGCCGATCATCAGCATGGATTCCGTAAGCAGCACAGCACGAGCACAGCGCTGCACGCCATTACCACAAAGGACTCAACCAGAGACGGCCGTGCGATAGAACAGTGATGGTGGCGCTTGACTTATCAAAAGCCTTTGATACAGTCAGGCACTCCACGCTGTTTGAGGACATTGAGCAGACAACCCTCCGGCTAAGCTTGAAACGTTGGATAGTCAACTATATGTGTGGACGCCAGTCGTACGTGGAATTCAGGAATAAGAAGTCCAAACCCCGTAGAGTGAAACAGGGAGTTCCCCAAGGTGGGGTGATATCTCCAGAACTGTTTAACCTCTACCTCTCCTGTATCCCACCCCCTCCAGACGGCATTGAGATCGTGACGTATGCGGATGATTGCACGATCCTGGCGTCGGGTACCTATCCTGATGACATCTGTGAGAGACTGAACAACTATTTAACTGATCTTACCACCTTTTTCCATTCAAGGAATATGCAGATTTTCCCCACAAAATCTACAGCCACTCTGTTCACCACATTGACAGCGCAGTTTGGACGTGAGTTGAATGTCGTGGTCGACGGTAGCAGAATTCCGACCACAAACTGCCCTAAAAATTTAGGGGTCACATTCGACACTACATTCACGTCGTGCGCACACGCCACAGCTATCTGCGACAAGTTGAAAAGTAGGAACAAAGTCCTGCCGGGCAGGCCCATTCAGGGAGATCAGGAAGCATATCAAGCAGGATTGAATAGCATTCACACGGACGCAGTTGCCAAGGCCTTAAGCAATTATAGTGTGAATAAAGTACTCGGAGTACATCCTCCATCTATCGCAGCTGAGGAGCGTCAGCTGCCACGACAAACCAGAGTAGTTTTGGCTCAACTACGCTCGGGATATTGCAGTCGCCTAAATTCTTATTGGGCGGAAATCGATCGCGCCGTGCAAGACATATTCCCAGTATGCGGCATGGGCCCGCACGACACACAACACCTTTTTAACTGCCCCGCCAAACCTACCCATCTAACTCCAGTGGATCTGTGGCTACATCCTATCGAAGCAGTCATTTTTCTGGAACTGGAGATAGACCCAGAGCCTGATTGAACAGAGGAACGAACATATAAACATAATAAAAACACTGTTACAACAACAACATCTCGCTTGACTCTAGTGACCCATCCATGAGATGTATTTTATGTCCTCTAAAAGTTCTTTAATAAATCCACGTATATGTCCTCTAAAAATTCGTTAAAAAATCCACATTACGTCCTCTTAAAAATTCTTTAAAAAATCCACGTATATATCCTCTAAAAATTCTTTAAAAAAATGCAAGTTATTTCCTCTAAAAATTCTTTAAAAAAATCCACGTATATGTCCTCTAAAAATTCTTTAAAAAAATCCACGTATATGTCCTCTATTTTTTTTTAAATCCACGTATGTCCTCTAATTTTTTTTAAATCCATGTATGTCCACTATTTTTTTTTTTAACCCACGTATGTCCTCTAAATTTTTCTTAAATCCACGTATGTCCTCTAAAAATTCTTTAAAAAAATCCACGTTATTTCCTCTAAAAATTCTTTTAAAAAATCCAGGTATATGTCCTCTAAAAATTCTTTAAAAAAATCCACGTTATTTCCTCTAAAAATTCTTTTAAAAAATCCAGGTATATGTCCTCTAAAAATTCTTTAAAAAAATCCACGTGTATGTCCTCTAAAAATGCCAAATAAAATCCTCGTACACTAGCGGTCATCTGAATAGGTTTGAATTTTTTTCTTTTTACATGTTAAGGTATCTTCTGATGTGTTCGTATTGCAGATCCATACTATATAGTTTTTGAGAGTCCTATACAATGCCAACATTCCCAAGAAAAAACTAGACGGTGTTGCCATGTTTTCGGAAAATATCCCAATTATAATAAAAAATTTACAAAAAAGTGACCAATTTTTGCGATCATCAGAATAGGTTTGAATCAAATAAAATTGAAAATTTGTACTATCCAAGCAAATATTGCGCAGTTTTTTGGTTTAGTTTAGTAAAATGGAACATTCTGATAAATCCTACAACAAATTTGACCCGCTTTATTTGGAACGTGGGTTCAATTTTCAACATTGAAAAGTTACCAAGAACTTTCAGATAAAATCAAGAAATATTCAAACCAAAACGTTTTATAAACTTGCTTTAAATGACTTTTTGATTTCGTTAGATCTCTTCTGAGCTTCGAAAATTGTCTGAAAGCAAATACCAAGTGTAGCCATATTATTAGGATCGATAAAATAGAAAGGTCATTGAAAATAGTTGGTATTTTAGTACAAGTTTAATTTTTTAACTATCCTTGCAGTACAAATTTATGTGTTATCATGCTCACATATCCACCATAGTTGCCCACATGTATCATAAATGTTCGAAAATTGGTATGGAAGAATGTTTCTTCGACGACAATAAAGTAGAAAATTGTAATTCAGATTTAAGTCAAAGGGGCATGATATCGCCGACTTTTATAGTGCTGTATAACCTCAGTAGTCCATTCTTTTGTATTTATTCGTGTTTGTTTTATGACTTGTGAACAGAAAAAAACTATTTCACCTGACTATATAGGTATTACAGCACTATAACAGTCGGTGATATCATGCCCCTTTGACTTAAATTTGAATTACAGTTTTCTACTTTATTGTCGTCGATGAAACATTCTTCCAGACCAATTTTCGAACAGTTATGATACATGTGGTCAACTATGGTGGATTTGTGAGCATGATAATACTTAAATTTGTACTGCAAGGATAGTTAAAAAATGAAACTTGTACTAAAATACCAACTATTTTCAATGACCTTTCTATTTTATCGATCCTAATAATATGGCTACACTTGGTATTTGCTTTCAGACAATTTTCGAAGCTCAGAAGAGATCTAACGAAATCAAAAAGTCATTTAAAGCAAGTTTATAAAACGTTTTGGTTTGAATATTTCTTGATTTTATCTGAAAGTTCTTGGTAACTTTTCAATGTTGAGAATTGAACCCACGTTCCAAATAAAGCGGGTCAAATTTGTTGTAGGATTTATCAGAATGTTCCATTTTACTAAACTAAACCAAAAAACTGCGCAATATTTGCTTGGATAGTACAAATTTTCAATTTTATTTGATTCAAACCTATTCTGATGATCGCAAAAATTGGTCACTTTTTTGTACATTTTTTATTATAATTGGGATATTTTCCGAAAATATGGCAACACCGTCAAGTTTTTTCTTGGGAATGTTGGCATAGTATAGGACTCTCAAAAACTAAATAGTATGGATCTGCAATACGAACACATCAGAAGATACCTTAACATATAAAAAGAAAAAAATTCAAACCTATTCAGATGACCGCTAGTGTATATGTACTCTAAAAGTTCTTTAAAAAGTCCTCTAAAAATTCTTTAAAAAAATCCACGTGTATGTCCTCTAAAAATTCCAAATAAAATCCTCGTATATGTACTCTTCAAAAAGATATGCCCTCTAAAAATTCGTTAAAAAATCTACGTGTATGTCCTCTAAAAATTCTTTAAAATCTACGTATATGTCCTCTAAAAATTCTTTAAAAACATCTCCTCTAAAAATTCTTTAAAAAATGTACGTATATATCCTCTACAAATTCTTTAAAAAAATTCACGTATATATCCTCTAAAAATTTTTCAAAAGATCATGATTAGGTCCTCTAAAATTAGGTCCTCAAAAAAGTCCTTAAAAAATTAACGTTTAGGTCCTTAAAAATTCTTTACAGAATTCATTATTTTGTCCTCTGAAAATTCTTCACAAAATTCAGGATTTTGCCCTCTAAAAATTCTTTAAAAATTCCGCATTTTTTTCCTTTAAAAATTCTTAAAAAAACAACGTTTAGGTTCTCTAATTTTTTTTTAATAAATTCAGGATTGTGTCCTCTAAAAATACTTTAAAAATTAAGGATCTTGTCCTTCAATAATTCTTTAAAGAATCCAGATTTATGTTGTCTGAGAATTTTTTAAAAAATTCAGAATTTTGTCTCCTATAAATTCTATAAAAAAAAATCCAGGATTTTGTCCTATTAAAATTCTTTTAAAAAATTTAGTATTTTGTCCTCTAAGAATTCTTTAAATAACCCTAAAAATTCTTTAAAAATTCTAGGCTTTTGTCCTCTAAAAACTCTCTAAAAATCCACGTTTGTATCCTCTAAAAAATTCTTCAGAAAAATGAGGTTTCAAAAAATCAGGATTTTGCCCACGACAAATTTTTTAAAAAATCCAGGATTTTGTCCTTTAAAAATTCTTGAAATAATCCAAGATTCTTTGTCTTCTATGAATTCTTTAAAAATCCAGGATTTTTGTCCTCGAAAAAATTCTCAAAAATCCACGTTTGAGTTCTCTACAAAATTCTTCAGAAAACCGTGGTTTATACCCTCTAAAATTCGGTAAAAATTCTCGTTTTTTGTTCTCCTAAAGATCCTGGTCTTTGAAAATATACATTTTGAAATATTACATTTATTTCCTCTAAAAAATCTTCAAAACATTCACGTTGTCTTTAAAAATTATTTGTTAAAGAAATGTTTACGTCTTTAAAAAAAATTTAGTAAATTTATAGCATATAGACCTTATATTTTAAATGCAATTATATACTTTTTTGTTTTTTAATTTAATTGTATTTTATTTCCAAGATTGGTAACCAAGCCAAAAGGTCGTATATGTTAAAAAACAAACTTAACATAAACTACACTCAAATCTTATATTAGAACATAAATCTAATAAATACATTACATAACAATAATCTCAAAAAAAGAATACATACATACATTTTTAAAATAAAGTTTTTAATAATAATTTTTATTATTTTTACATTACAGGAAGAACCCATTTATATTGTACAAGAATACATGTCCAAAGGCAGTCTATTAGATTATTTACGCGAAGGCGATGGTCGCTATTTACACTTTGAAGATCTCATTTATATTGCCACACAAGTAGCCTCAGGTATGGAATATTTAGAATCGAAACTGTTAATACATCGGGATTTGGCGGCACGTAATGTTCTCATTGGTGAGAATAATGTGGCGAAAATATGTGATTTCGGTTTGGCTCGTGTCATAGCCGACGATGAATATTGCCCGAAACAGGGTTCACGTTTCCCCGTTAAATGGACAGCACCTGAGGCTATTATTTATGGTAAATTTTCAATAAAATCTGATGTCTGGTCATACGGTATACTGCTGATGGAATTGTTTACATACGGACAAGTGCCATATCCGGGTATGCATAGTCGTGAAGTTATTGAGAATATTGAAAGGGGTTTCCGTATGCCCAAGCCAACGAATCATTACTTCCCCGATAATATTTATCATTTGCTGTTACAATGTTGGGATGCGGTGCCGGAGAAGCGGCCAACATTTGAATTTTTAAATCATTACTTTGAATCGTATTCGGTGACGTCTGAGGTGCCCTATAGAGAGGTGCAAGATTAGGATAAGTTCATAAATATACAATATTTAGGTATATTACTATAAGTTTATATAAGCCTACATACAAAAAGAAAACAAAAACCACATACATACAACATACTTATATATAAAAAAAAAAACATAAAAGAAAACAAAAAACAACAATCAACTAATTTTTTTTTTATTTTCATCTAGAATTGTAATTTTTTCCTTAAACTTTTTAGGTTAAACAATTTATATTTGCTCTGTAATGTTTTTCGTTTCAGTTTCTTTTTTTGTGTCTAGCGAAAAAAATGAATAGTTTTAAGTTTAATTTTATATAACATTTCCTTCTATTAAGGCATTTTCTTGTTTAATTTTTCAAACTCCATGAAAATGCTGCTTTTATGTGTGGCCAGTTTTTTGTTTGTTTTTGATACCAAGCTATACCAAAACTTAAGTTAAAACAACAATTATTGAATGTTGCAAATATGAATATTTCTTTTCGTTTCTTTTGCAAAAAATCCAAACAATAAAAACGCATACAATAAAAATATCTACATACAATATACACAGATATAACAAAATTATAAAATTGAAGAAAAACAAAGATTAATAAAATCGGAAAGAAAAAAAACCGAAAAGAAATCACAATGCCCAGCTGAGCTAATAACATTTTTATAACAATTTAGAACCAAATAAATATTAAAACAAAAAAAAAACAATAATCAATTAACAACACAAACATAACAATAACTGTTTATTTCTTTATTCTTTGTGTACAAAACAAACAGACAAATCTGATAGATTTGATTTTAAACAACAACAATTTTTAAAATAAGCCAATTATATTTAAATAAAACATGAGACTATCTAAGAACAAAGCTTTCGAAATACTATGTAGCTATGGAGTTTTTTTTTTCTAATGAACTACTACAGTCACAATGCAGCTATTTTGTATAAATCAAAGATACAACAAATCACTAACAGACACAATACGTTTAAAGAAAAAACTAATTATTTTTGGTAAAAGTTCAAAAATAGATTTTGCAATAGCAAATATAAATCATCTGTTCTGTTATGATATATGTTTCATTGTGTTATTTATTTCATTTGGTATATATCTTAGGACAATATTTTTGAATAACATTTCGAATTGTTGGGGTACAATATAGCCCCAATTACATCCTTCCTCATCTTGGAAACGGAATCCAATGAAAACTAATAAGCAAATAAGCTATAGTCTCTGCTACAATAACACACTTTCTTTTGTCCTTTATTACACATTTAAAGTGAGCAACTCTCCACCACTGATTATCTCGAATTTGTCTGCATTTCTTCAACTTTGAAGAATAGGACACCGTCATTATCTTCTCTTCTGATCAGCACAAATCTTATTCTTTAACATTGCAATGTCAAATGTTTTGTGAGACAAAACTTAATAACCTCAGATAAAGTACAACATTAACCCTAAAACGTGATTTTACTTTTGGCAGATTCCTGGCGTTTATGTACGATTTAGAGTTTTGGTGTATTCGGGGACCTATAATAAATGGGCATGTTCTGGAATTCGCCGTGTATTCATTTCACATCACACATGCACTTCACCTGTGAAAGCAATTGATGTTCTGTATTTCACGTGCAAAGAGCTTTTATATTTCACGAAAGAACTTTGGAAAGCTTTATTACAGCTTTCAAACTTTATCATTAACAATGAAAAAAATCAGTCTGCGTTGGCGCATCAACGAATACACATGCGTGTGTGGGTATGTACGCTTTGTTCGTTTGATTGTTTACGAAACAGACGTAAACAAAGAAACGAACTTCTACAAGAGCGCGTACATGTTGAATTCATATTTTGTTAAGAAAATTAAATATTATTTTAAATTCTAATAGAAAACACATTAGATTTTAGTCCTATGCAGTTTTTTGTAGAAAATTTCAATTAGTTTCTTTAAAAAATAAGGATTCACTCAGCTCTCGCCATCAAAATTACAGTGTGTGGAATACACCCCAACTAGGTGTAAAGTGTGTTGCAGAACAGCTTTTGGTGTGTTCGATACACGTGAGGTGCAGAAGTGAATGCCAGAACATGCCTGAAAATTTTATGACAAATAATTTTGTGGAATATTTTGTTTTGATACGATCTCCTTTTATAGGAGTTTTTAAACTTTTTTGAACAAATGGACAAAAAAGACCCCTTTAGTGACTCGCATGAGGGTTAATTTTTTACATAAAAAGATACCCCGTATTGTCTCAGTAATATTGCCAAAGACACTTTATACCTAAAATGTAAGGATTCCAAGGAATCTGATGTCGAATATTTCAAAACCTGTAGAAATGGGTGGAACTTGACACGCCTATTTAGGTTACTTGTCGACGTAAACTTTCAAAACGCCGATACACGTGTCTTCGTTTTTTCGGTCCTCTTTCATAATCTGTGCGGGGTTTCTTGTAATTTTAAAATTTTATGACAAATAATTTTGTAGAATATTATGATCTGATCACATTTTAAAGGAGTTTTTAAACATTTTTTGAAGAAAGGGACGAAAAAGACCCCTTTAGTGACTCGCATAAGGGTTGATTTTTTCATAAAAAGATACATCGCATTGTTGTCAGTAATACTGCCAAAGACACTTTATACCTAAAATGCAAGGATTCCAAGGAATCTGATGTCGAATATTTCAAAACCTGTAGAAATGGGCGGAACTTGCCACGCCTATTTAGGTTACTTCCCGAAGTAAACTTTCAAAACGCCGATACACGTGTCTTCTTTTTTTCGGTCCTCATTCATAATCTTTGCGGGATTTCTTGTAATTTTAAAAAAAGTTAGTTTTTGTTGTACAGTGTAATGTTCATTCGATTCAAATATTGAAGAAGGTTACGCACAAACCACTTTTGATTTCACTGTGAACCGAAATTTTGGGGGGTGGAAAATTCCTATTGGAGATGAAAGCCCTTGCTGAGTATATACAGAACCCCGAAGGACAGATTTGCCGTGAGTCGAACTTTCGCGATATGGCGTGATGAATATCTTTGTTCGCGTTGTTTAAGCTTATATTTAAGATGACATGTCTTCAGTCAAATCAAATGAGGATTTTTTCGTAGAACATTTCGATCTTCTAACATGCTTCCTTCAATGTCCCTTTCGTCATTTATTTCAAGAACCGCAATAAAAGTGGCACAAGATGACATTTTTCAGTTTCGGAAAAATGTCGCTCGGATGATTTTAGGCACGATTCCCAAAGACATAAAATCGATAAAATCTTGTTTAAGCGGTCGTTTTTCACTTTTACCCGAATCTTGCCCAGACAGCCCTATATCTATTTATTTCAATATATTATTGTTAACCTATTGCTGACCTAGAATTCTCGGAGTCATTAAAACAGTTGTATTTTGTTTTGCTAAGCACGTTAATTTCATTATTTTTGGAATAAATATCCAGATATCCGAATTATGGAACCGGTTATTCTGATATTAAAAACGAATTTTTATCCGGTTTTATGAACCGAATAACCGTATATGTATATCATTAGAAAGCTATTAAAATTTTCCAACAGATATAACTAATATGCATTAGACGTTTTAAGCGGTTATGGTGCTGGAACAAAAAACCGTATTTTTGAACCGTTTCACAACGTTTGTGAGGATGCATTTCTAATTTTAAATGGAAGGTGCTTAAAACTGTGAAGTTTTTGCAGATTCTGAAACTACAATGTTCATAGATGAGAAATATCAAAGAAAATATTGACCTTTATGATATTTTCGTAGGTTTTACCGTTTTTGAGATAAAGAAGTTCAAATTGAGACAATGCGCTTGCTGTATCGCCTCCTTAACAACAATTTTCCCGCTTTTTATTGAGTCTATGAAAGTCTATTAAATGACTTCTATGGTGTTTGGTTGCAATATTGAAACTCGACATGTATCTTGCTTATTGTACTGTAATTATGTTTGCTGCTTATTGGCCACTTTTAGCTATACTTTTTTCTCTTTCTTGATTTTCATTTTTTAATGGCTGGGGAGCCAATTATACCAACACGCATTAAGAATTAGATTTTATAATTATTTCTACTCGGAGTTTAATATTTTGTTAATACTATTTATTGGCCTTGAAGGCTTTTGTATTAGTATATGGATTGAATAACTAAATATTTCTCATCTATGAACGTTGTAGTTTCAGAATCTGCAAAAACTTCCCAGGTGTAAGCACCTTCCATTTAAATTTGGTTAAGGTACACCGTATACTGTTACAACAACAAGTAAATAATTATCGTTAAGAGTCGGTACATTCTCTGTGTACGCATTATTTTTCACATAATTGATTTGGTCATGTTTTCTTTTATTTCTTCACCTCTGCCGCATATAAAACGGTCTGAGATTTGCTCAGATAGGAGTCAATGTTAAGCACACAAGCCTTGGCTATACAACTTCACATTTTCAACGATGGCAAAAAACAAAACGTGTCTGCAAGTGGCGTTTGCTGTTCGAGGTCGGCGGTCCCATATCACTGAGCTAATTAGAATCGACGTGTACTCATTAGTGTGGGAGAAGTCTACCTTGTCCCTCCGCGGATTTTTGTGGGAACAACTGTATATGTATTGAACCCTAAGTTAATATTTCAAACAAGTGAGCCAAGGCTATAGTCGGGTCGGGGCCGTTTCTACTTTCCTTGCCAGGTTTTGCTTTCGATATACCTCCTCCAGAAGGGAGATATTAACTTTGAAATAAAACGTTGGTCTTTTTTCCAAATATTTTTTTTCCCATTCCGACCCCTGAATAATAGCCGACCATTATTAAAAATCAAAAGTTTTTTTCCTGTGGGACCCCCAATAACACCCAAAATTTCGTGACGATCCAATTAAAATTGCGACCTGTAGCGTGATTTCGAAAAAAGTGAATAAAATGGGATGTATTACCGACTATTGCGATATCTCCGTTATTTGGATACCTACGCCAACCTGCTTTACATCATTGTGATTATGGGATTTTTTACTTTCATTGTCAGACTTTGATTTTGGAAGGTCCCGAACCATAGCTGTGATATTCGTCATTATTATTAAAATCGCAAAAATGAAAAATTGTGTTCTATTAGCGGCTATTGCGATATATTCGTTGTTTGATCACCTACGAGAACCTACTTTACATCATTAGAAAGGCGATATTTTCTACTTTCATGGTATACCCCGTATAGAAGCTGAGATATTCGCTTTGGAAAAAAACGTTGTCTTTTTATCCACATAATTTTTTTGCCCATTCCGACCCCTAAATATTATCCGACCATCACCAAAATCAATAGGCTTCTTCCCCTCCGGGACCCCCATCAACATCCAAAATTTCGTGACGATCCGATCAAAATTGCGACCTGTAGCGTGATTACAAGGTTTAGATGGACTGACGGACGGACACACATAGCCAGATCGCCAAATTGGCCAAAACCAACTTATAATACCCTCCCCACATAGTGGTGTAGGGTATAAACAGCGTTTCTGGGCCTTACGTATGTATGCCTGGATGGTTTTACAAAATCCATTTTCAATCTGGTCAATTGTAGCTGTTTTGTTGTTGTAACATCAAAAAAAAAAAAAACAACTATTTTAAAATGATAAGTTCAGCAGAATTATGTTTTTATGATGAAGAAAATGTACAGGACATGACATCTATTAGAAGAAGTTTGAGGGACACGTCGAATCCATTGGAATTGCCATCTGCACTGTTAGTTGAAGCTCATGTTGGAATGATCTATATAATCAGTAAATGATTTTAGATTTAAGGCGTATTTTCGATTGAAAAGGATGCCGTAGTTTACTTTGTGGAAACGTTAAAGGATGACTTCAAAGTAAGTTAAAGGTGTGCGCTGCGTTGAGGTTTTTTGCGGAGGGAAGTTTTCAAAAGTCCCATGACAATGATTACAACAATTGCATGGCTCAATCTACATTGTCGAACGTATTGAAGGAAGTTGTCCACATGATAGAGGACAAATTGTACCAAAATTGGATCGTTTCGAAATTGTCGGAGGAGGAAACAAGTAAAACAGTATCAGTCAGCTTTGCCGACAGAGATATACCCTCAGCCTGTGTATATTGAAAAAATTATTTCCCCAAAAAACTTATGTATTAAGGGAGTTTTAAAAATGTTGGATGTATGAACCGACAAAAATGTTAATAAGGATTAAAAATCAAAAGTTTTGCGGAGGAGATACTTAAAGTAATGGATCGACATTGAACATTATGGAAGTGGATCACCAGCCACTACATATGGTGCCATAGGGGGTTTTTATACCCTTCGGGCTGATTGCTCAAGAAGTATGGACTTGCCCCTGAAAAAAAATTACCATCTTAATTGAGGCAGCGAATGCAAGTTGCTTCAACAAAAATCAAAGTGAATCGATTGCAGGTGTTAAAGAGAACTTATCCGAAATTTTGTGTGGGAGGTACCGGATAGAGTGGACAAATATAGTCCATATTTGAACCTGATCTATATCTGGTAGATATATTAGGATGTGTAAAGTATGGACCTACCAATTCGGCCACTCCCTTCAAGAGTTACCGTACGAACAATTTTTCCGACTATTTTTGAACTTTTGTGGGGGGGGGGGGGTACCTGAAGGAGTGGACCGATATGGCTTATCTTCGAACATAAACTATGTTTGGACAAAATATTACTAAAGCCAAATTTTGAACCGTTAGTCATGCAAATAATCAACAACTGTTAAAAAAATATTTTTTCCTTTCAATTTTAATTCTTGTTTCTTTGAAAATTTTCACTGCAACTGAAAATAACTGGTTGCTGAAAAATAGCCGGTTCGTCAACTGAGATTCGCAACTTCAGTTGAAAGTTGCCATACATTAAGTAATTTTGACAACTCTACTCAACGATAATTGCTATCGATAATCGACCCATATCGATTATCCTCGATCGTTAGTTGAGAAAGATACCACCTCATACCAGAAGGAGAGTACTAGGGACAATAGCGTGGTGTTAAACACAGTAGTCCAAATCGGATGCCTGTCTGCACTATACCACATACATTTTGCTCAACTTTAATGCACACCGTCACCATATAGGTATATGTATGGAAAATGGCATGTGATCATCACGATTTCAAACCCCAAATAATGGGCTAGGTATACAGAGTTGTATTCCGTTTCTGACAGGTCACATCTGACCACATTTAACATAGGTGTCTGAAAATACAAATAACACAAAACCAGTGGGTTTGATATCGATTTCTTGCTATTTAATTTAGAGAAGCCAATTAAATATATTTTCTGCATTTACTTACATACACACTGCAAAACAAAGAGATCGAATTTTTTTTTTTTTTTTGTGTTCCCAAAACATGATAATTTCCAGCATTTTACAATGTTCGCTATTTGTTAACCTTTCTTTCATAGTTGTTGTAACAGCTCGTTTGAATTTGGAGTAGAATAAACATTATTTTGGTCATTAATAAGCAAAAATTCCTTTATTCGTATAACAGGAACCAATTTTTGAGAAAAAAGTAATCACACTAATAAATATATTAAAGAGCTGTATGAATAGAAATGGATGTCGACAATTAAAGGATGGTGCCACATCAGTTGGATGTAACCACAAATCAAAAGGAGGTTGGTTTTTTGGGCAGTCGAATAGATGATAGATGTCGTCACGACTTTGATGCCAGGAGGGGTACCAGTTTTGCTTTCTTAGTGAGAGTTAAGAATGCTACTGTAACCGGATCTTATGCTTGGTTTACATTTACGAAATCCAGCTGTCAATTCCATTGCTTAAACGTCAAATGAAATCCAATGGATTTCAGCTGAGTTTTCATTTGACGTATACGCAAAGGTATTGACAGTTGAAATCGAGTGGATTTCGTAAATGTAAACCAAGCATTAGTTGTGTCAGTATAGAGCGGGTTTGACTTGGAAGAAGCCGATCACTAATCGAAGATGTTGGAGGACGCTGGAGTTGGACTTTATTGCATCTATAGCCATTTATTGCTTCAGAGACAATGTACCATGTTGCCATATACCATGATTACTATTGGCAACTTTTGATCTTTATTGAGAGGTAGTTGTAAGTAGTTAAATTACAACAAATAAAAATCGGATTTCAACCATTTTCAATAAAGCGGGCTAAACACTATCATTTTTGACTATCGATTTTTGCTCAAATATCGGTTGGTTGCCAGTATGGTCGTTCATTTTTGCCAGTCATCAGTCAATCACAAAATGTTTTGTGGTTGTTCGACAGTTTGGCTGACTTCCCTATCGTCAGATGTTTTGCAAATGTCTGAAAATGTTTTCGAGGAACATATTACATATTATATGTATAAATAAATATGCAACGGAAATATTTTGACGAAGTTTAAAGACTAGAATGCATCTGACGATTCGGATGTCGGCCTTTGACAGCAATCGATATTTCCGAAAAGTCGACAGTCAAAATGATTTTAAAAGAGGAGATAAAATTTGAAGAAGCCTGTATTGCAGCAAAATGTTCATCATAACAAAATGTATCATTTTCCACAAAATTTGTTTCGGACCGTTGTCTGTAATATTGACCACGTCACTACACAGCAAAAGTTTGGGAGCCACTCAAGCCGAATAACGCATTACAAGGTAATGTAAACAAGCTATATTCTGCATTACCAGTAGTGCGATATTGCTCTAGGAAAAATTGGCTAAATTGAATGTGGTGAACATAGAACATACATATGTTTTGTTTACTTATTTATCGACTTTTAAGCTGAAAACACATCCATCGTTTGGGTAAAGTTTTGTTCGTTTTGGCCGTTGTTACACTGTTCGGCATGATGCCGAAAAATTCAAATTCATTTGAAGTATATGCCGTCAAACATATCAACGCTAGACTTAGGTGTCGGCGTCGACCTGTGTTGTTGTTTTTTTCTCAACGCCCAACACAAAACATTACTCAAACGTTGGATGTGTTTTCAGCTTTAGTGGCTATAGAATAAATAACATCATCTTAGGTGCTACATGCCATTATTAAAAAATGGGTTAGTAGGTAGATATATAAGTAGTAACGGCTACCAATAGGTACTATATAAATCCGTATTTTTGGGAGCTTTTGTTTGAAACTTATGCGGAATATTCTCTAAAATGTTCAAAAGGGGTTTATATCAACCCCCGATTTAGGTTACTTCTCGATGTAGGGTTTAATGTTTCACCATGTTTTTTTACTTTGTGAGATGTAATCGCTATCCACAAAACAGTTTCAGCTTTTTCAGTTAGAAATTATACCAAAATAGCCAGATCATTTTTCATATTTTATGTAAGCAACAAAGTCCTGAAAACAGCAAAATTATTTAAAACAGATATTTTTAAATTCGCCATACTAAAAGTATTTTTGCCTATTATTTGTTGCTTGTATTGTATAATATATTCGATTTTGTTATTAATATATTAATTTGTTTTTATGTTTGGTTAACATAATATAACGCCATAACATTCTACGAATAAAGTTGTTTTTTCTTTTTTCTATTAAACAAAAAATATGCAAGTTATATAAATAACATATTTAATAAATATTATAAAAACAACAACAAAATTATTATTAATTATACATATTATTATTACTGTAATTTCACACACATAAACATAGACATACATAAACAATAATAATAAAACATAACTACATATTATGTAAATTAATAACTAAACAAATAATGTAATTCTAATTTATAAACATACATATACAAACATATATTAATTAATATGAGAAGAATCATTGAAACAAACGAAATTAGTTTAGCTATATACCACAATTCACAACAAACAAAAGTCTATATTTTAATTATTATTTTTTTAAAACTGCTTTAGTTTTCTGATTTCCTACCTCCCTATTTATTGTAAATCTGTCTATTTGGAGATTTTTGAAAGACTATTCAATAACAAATGATTTTATTTTTAGTGAACTACATTAAACGGCAATTTGTTTGATTATTAATATTTTTATAATTTTCGTAATTAACCATAACCTAAGAAATAAGATTTACAGAACCATTATACTGTGCTTCATAATACTGTACAACAGTATTTGGCGTAGAATACACGGGTGTCAAAATTTTGAATGTTTACTTCGGTAGGGAATCTAAAAGAGAGGACCCTTTTGAAAATATAAGGTTCAACTTTACTTTTAATTCATAATTTTTATTGACAACATTCCCAAAAACGTTAACCCTTCTGTTACGAGTATTCAGCATTGTCTGAATGTAAATTCCACGTGAGTTTTGTCTCTCCGCCGTTTGAACTAAAAGAGGAAAGGGAGAAAACTCATGGGGACTTTAAGTTCAGAATAAGACAGATTGTTTTTTTAGCAGATATAGGCCGAGCGTGTTTATCTGTCCGGAAGCATACTTATTCTTTTTATACACTCAGAATTTTTTTATTTAAATTTATTCATTTCAAAGCCAAGCCAAATGGCCATATGTGGCTGGTATACTACAATGAATACATAGTTGAAAATTTTAAATAACTTACAATAATAGGGATAAATATATTAAATTGATTACAACCTACATTTTTAAATTTCAACAATTTAAATACAATTTAAAGTATGAATAACTAAAAATTGAAATGATAACCACTGTAACTGTAAATTTCATTATAAAGATGTTACTAATTAATAAATTCATTTGCATTTATGCTAACGAGGGAGGGTATATACACTTGTATACGGGCAAACCGTGTCTCATCGAAATAATGGACCCAATTAGACCCCAAGTATGTTTGAACGAAATCCGTTTCAGACAATTTGGAGTTGATTTAGCCATGGCTGTCTGTCTGACTGGAGCGCACGATACCTCTCGAATGGATTTGGTCCAAAATTTGGTTTTCGTTGTATTTTATCCAAACTTAGTTTAAGTTCGAAATTGGTTATATCGGTCCACTCCTTCTGGAGTTCGAAAATGTTCGGAAAATTTGTGCGCACGTAAACTCTTAAAGGGAGTAACCGATTGGTGGACACAATCGGTCCACTCCTTCGGTTACCTCAAACGCAAAATTTCGGAAAAGTTCATTTTAGGACCTGCTCTCGAATCGCTTTGATTTTTGTTGTAAAACTTGTATTCACTGCCCACCATACGACGGTATAACTTCCATTAGGGGCAAAATTCCTGTGAAAATAGCCTGAAAAGTGTAAAAACTCCCTATGACACCGTGTGTAGTGCTTAGGGCGCAAGATAACTGTCGAAGGGGTCTGCCGACTCGGCCATAGTAATATTTTGTCCAAATATTTGCCTTAGTAATATTTTGTCCAAACTTAGTTTAAGTTCGAAGATAAGCCATATCGATCCACTCGTTCAGGTACCTCCCCCACAAAAGTTCAAAAATGTTCGGAAAAATTGTGCGCACAATAAATCTTCAAGGGAGTGGCCGACTTGGTCCATACTTTACACATCCTAATATATCTACCAGATATAGATCATGTTCGAATATGGACTATATTTGTCCACTCTTTCGGGTACCTCCCACACAAAATTTCGGATAAGTTCACTTTAAGACCTGCTCTGGAATCACATTGATTTTTGTTGATGCAATTTGCATTCGCTGCTACCATTACGACGACACCATTTTTTCAGGGGCAAGTCCATACTTCTTGAGAAAACAGCACGAAAGGTTATAACGAGGGTTTTAACTAGGGCTGAAGTAAGTTCAGTCGCTGCCAAAGTCAACCCAAGGACCCACAAAACCTTAAAGAAAAACACGAGTTATGATGATTTATGGGCCGATTCCGTACAGCGAGGCGAGTCATGTCGCGTCGTCTATCGTCTCTGTGACAAAATTTAAAAAATGCACTACGTACAAGTTATTTTTAGTTTTTTTTTTGTTTATTTTATTTTTATTCGTTAGTAAAAATGAACGGCGACAGCTAATTTGTTGTCGCCGGAAAATGAACATTACGGCGACAAAATTTGACGGCGTCAGGCGAATATTGCCGTACGGAATCTAAAAATTGCATTTGGCAAGGCGACACGACTCGCCTCGCTGTACGGAATCGGCCCATTAATTTCTTTATTATTGTTGTTGTTGTAGCAACGCATATATGTTCGTTCGTGTATTATTTCAGGCATCAAGTTCCTCTGTATCCAGACTCAAGAATTCTGCAACCTGGACTGGTTGCGTCCATAAAGTATGAGGAGACAGGTGAGTGGGGTTAGCTGGGCAGTTGAATAAATTCAGAGTATTGTGTGGTCCCAATCCACATGCTGGGCATATGTTGGGTATCGTGGCGTCAATTCTGGCACAATACGAATTAAGGCGGCTGCATCGTCTGGATCTTAACTGAGCTAAAACCACTCGTGTTTGCCTTGGCAGCTGGCGTTCTTCTGCTGCGATGGATGGGGGATGATTTCCAAGTACGGCATTCACACTTTATCTTCGTACTGCTTGCGCAACCATGTTGGTGTGAATGCGATTTAAGCCTGCCTGATAGGCTCGTTGATCTAGCGGTTCTCTTTTATACCTTTGGACCTCTCTCTCTAGATCATGAAGGTCTCTCCTGACGTGCCTCGTGACAGGGATGCTCACTGCGGTAACACCCAAGCAGGTACTGCATCGACAACATCTTATTGTGCTGACGCACCGGTAAAACCTTCGCCTCCTCATGAAGATCGTCCACTGGTGTCATGAGCAGGCACCCTGTTTCAGTCCTCAGGGCGGCATTCTGGCAGGTTTGAATCTTCTTCCACCGCGCTAACCTTTGCGGACCACGCTGGCGCCGCATAGCTTACCACAGACCGGCCTATTGCATTGTAGGTGGTCAGTAAGGTTTCTTTATCAGCACCCCAAGTGCTGCCGGCCAGCGACTCGAGAACCTTGTTCCTACTTCTGATCTTATTGCAAATAGCTGTGGCATGCGCGGACGACTTGAACATGCTACCGAACCTTACACCCAGTATTTTAGGGTAGTTAGTGGTCGGAATCAGTGCACCATCGACCAATATGTTCAGTGGGAGCCTCATCTCAGCCGTCCATGTGGTGAACAGCGTGGCTGTGGATTTAGCGGCGGATATTTTCATATTTCTCAGATGGAAGAACTGCACTAGGTCAGCTATGTAGACATTTAACCTATCACATATGTCATCGACGATAGGACCCGACTGGCGTCCACACATATAGTTGATTACCCAACGTTTCAAACATGGCTGGAGATTAGTTTTCCCTATATCCTCGAACAGCTTGGCATGGTTGACGGTATCGAAGGCCTTCGATAGGTCAAGAGCCACCATGACTGTTCGGTCGCACGACCTTTTCTGGTTCAGTCCTCTACTGATATGTGTGGATATGGCGTCTAATGCTGTTGTAGTACTATGCATTTTCCGAAATCCATGTTGATGTTGAGCAACTGGAAAACACCTTCTCATCGTGGGGAGGAGTAGCGCCTCTGGCGACAGGAGTGAAATCGGCCTGTACGATTCACCTCTGCTGGCATCCTTGCCAGGCTTCAGTAGCGGGACCACCCTGCCAACTTTCCAAGCATCCGGTACAACATGGGTGGCCAACGATAGGTTGAGAACACTTGTTAAATACTCAACTCCAGGTTTATCCAGCTGCTTAGCCATTACCATCGATATTCAATGCGGGCCCAACGCTTTGGATGATTTAGCGTTTTGGATGGCATCTGCAACATCGCTCATCGTAAATTGTGGTGGTACCTCCTCGGCTGGAAGAGCTCTTCTTATAAGGCGTAGCACACTTCTCTTCGCCCTATCACTCTCGGGGTGCTCTATGAACTGCCGGTTAAAATAACACACGCACCTCTTTGGGTCAGTTACTGTCACGCCGTTGAAAGTAACAGCCGTTCTGTCATCCTTCTTTCCCGGACTCGAGAGTGATTTAACCGTTGCCCACAATTTACTTATTCCTGCACCAATGTTGCATTGCTTCAGATGGTCTAGCCACTTTTTCCGCTTATGTTCGCCCACTAGCCTGTTGACTTCAAGAGTAAGTTCTCTAACTCTTGGGTCTTCGGGGTTCGTACGACGAAGCTCATCACGTTCATTTGCTAGTCCCGTCGCCTCTGCTGGGAAATTTGGTCTTATTTCGGGAATTCGACCAGCAGGTATGTAGCGAGCGGCTGCTTTAGTGATGATGTCTCGCAAAGTTCTCTCAGGTATCCGAGGATCTGAGGGGGTGGGCAATTGTCTGAAACGGTGATTGGTAAATTCTCTGAAACCTTGCCAATCAGCTTTCTCATGGTTCAGGAAAGTACGGCGTTCAGAGGTTATGAAGTCGGGTGGTCTGTTTACGGAGATGATGATAGGGAGGTGGTGTGAGCTAAGGGAAATTACGGATTGCCAGGATACGTTATTTATCAGACTTTGTGACATAATGGTGATATCTGACGAGCTGTGGCAGTCTCCTCTAATCCTCGTAGGAGCGTCTTCATTCACCGCGCAAAATGTGGAGCTATCGATTTGCTCTGCCAGCGCTGTACCCCTCTGGTCATTACCTAGGACGGAGTGCCAAAGCTCATGATGAGCATTGAAGTCCCCTAGCACCAGACGGCAAACTAATATTGGACATATAACGCCGGGCACAGCTATTCATCGGCGGTATGTACACATTAAGCAGCTCTACCTCGGCAGCACCACACTTTACTGCTACCCCCATACACTCCATGTATGGGTCACTAGAGCCAAGCTCAAGCGAGATAGGTCTGTACTGGACAGACTGGTGTATTAGGATGGCAAGTCCTCCTCCTCCGCTCCGCAAAACGTTGTAACCGTCACAACGTAAGCTACAGGTATGTGTTTGTGTTCGTGTATTTTCTTTATTATCACCTATCTTGGTGTCTAAATAATGAGAAACGTGTGGACGTTTGAGTACTTTAGGCTTATTTATTTGGTACGACTATTCGTCTCGTCAGGGTGGCTTCGTATGGTTACTGTTAGGTTACAGTCTTCAGTGCCTTTGGCGGGATGGTCTGAAGTTGGCACAGTGATAGCAGTCGGCCCGACGGTGTTCGGATGACAGGAGTCGGCCTGTGGGAGTAATGGTTCTCGTAAATGTGGGGGACTTGGCTAGTGTTGCCGAATTTGTTGATTTATCGCCATTTTGACGATTTTTTGCCCAAAATTGAAAAATAACGATTTGACGATTTTCACGTTATCCAAAATTGCATGAAATAATAAAAGACGATAACTATATTTTGACCAAAATTTCACGAAAGACTTTAAGGAGATCAATGTTCCAAACTCGATTTTAGGAGCTTTTTAAAATGTTTTATAGCAATTTCCAGACGGATTGGCTA
Source organism: Musca autumnalis (assembly GCF_047663935.1). NCBI lineage: Eukaryota > Metazoa > Arthropoda > Insecta > Diptera > Muscidae > Musca > Musca autumnalis. The sequence continues at coordinate 61,770,976 of NW_027411977.1, read as the reverse complement.
TATTTAGGCACGTATTTTCAGGCAGGTATTTTCATAGTTTTTGGCTCATCATCGATTTAATTTTTTTTTTTGACGATTTCCGACCAAAAACTGTCGGCAACGCTAGACTTGGCTCGTATTGCCGAGTGGAAGCTAGTTGATTATAGTCGGTGTGCTGACGGCCCTCGACGTTGGAGTCGAATTGATGACGCTCGGCTACAATAGTTGTGTTGACTGCGGTTTGGTTTGATGTAATGTGGTGAACAATACTCGGCCTGCTCGTGCTGATGCCCTTCGGGTTGGTGGCACTCGGTTTAGTCGGCTCTAATAGGCGTGCTGATTACCCTTGGCTTCGGCAATCGGATTAATGGCCCTTTGCTCGGTATCCCTGTCAACGGTACTCGGGTTGGTGGCAATCGGCTCGGTGTAGTCGGTCTGGAACGAGAAGAGACGATTGAATAAGTTCGAAGCGAACGAGTCGCGGAAGCGAACGAATCGCAGAAAGCGAACTAATCGCGGAAGCCAACGAATCGCTGGAACCAAGGCCTTGGGTTTTGTACGAAATCTTCCGACTGCGGACACTGCCACAAATCAAATATTTCGTACTCGGGTAACTCCAGCACTTGACGACCCTTGGTGTTAAAAAACGAAATATTTAGCTAGGAAGTGAAACAAAGTGATTGAGAATTATTTTCCCATAGCTTGAAAATAGTTCACATTTCTTTACACCGAAGTAAAATAATTCTATAACATCGGTTGTCAAATAAGATTCGAGGTTTCGTGATGCACGTATACTAATGGCAAGTAATCTTTAAGTACATACATATAAAAACCAACAAAGAAAGGGGAAAACATAAATATGTAAAAACATATGTATCGAGGTACTGTCACCTCGACGCGATGAGGGGGCCTAGTAAGTGCAATGAACCTAAAAGCGATGCCGGCGGTAGCGTAGCTACTGGCAGGGCCTCCCATGTCGGTAAGGTTGAAGGTGAGCACTGAAGCTAAGAACAGTCCACAACGTAGCGTCGGTATTCCAGTGGAGCGGATACAACTGGTGTCTGTTTTCCCATGTTAGGGGCGGCCAACACACAACTCTGGTGTGCCTGTACACCACAGATAGCAGCCCTATTAAACAGGCTTTGGACCTTAGGTTAACGACCTACTGCGCCGAGATTAAATTGTTACTGAAACCGTAAGAAATGAAAGAATAATTACTGATCGATATAAGGCATGAAACAACGGAATGAAACAACGGACACGAATTGGATTCTGGAACGTCAAGACTTTATTTCAAACTAGTAAGCTAGCCCAGCTAGAAAGAGAATTCGACCGCCTACGTCTTAGTATCCTGGGTATATCTGAAGCAAGATGGAATAATTTCGACGAGCATATACCAAACAGTGGAAAATCTCTTATATTCTCCGGAATGCGAGGTGAAAACGCGCCCCACACGAATGGTGTAGCTTTTCTTCTGAGCTCGGTGGCGAGAAAATCCCTGATGCGTTGGGAGCCCATTAGCAAGCGTATAATTACCGCTAGATTCAAATGCAAGGTGCGAAACGTGTCAATCATCCAGTGCTATGCACTAACAGAAGCGGCAGAACCAATCGAAAATGAGATGTTTTATTGTAGCTTATCGGGAGTATTTCAGCGTATCCCCGTCGGAGGTATCAAAATTGTTATGGGCGACATGAATGCCAAAGTAGGCTGTGTCAACACAGATTTTGAAAATGTGATGGGAACCAATGGCATGGGAACAGCGAATGAAAACGGTCAGCTTCTAAAGGAGTTTTGCAGAACTAACAATCTGGTCATTGGCGGCACATTATTTCCGCATAAGACCGCACATAAAATAACATGGGTTTCACCAGACGGATCAACAAAGAACCAAATAGACAATTTTAAACAAACAAACGTAGTGCTGACGTCTCATCAGATCACCACCTTGTCATTGCAGAGCTGAAACTAATGGGCCGATTCCGTACAGCGAGGCGAGTCATGTCGCGTCGTCTATCGTCTCTGTGACAAAATTTAAAAAATGCACTACGTACAGCGATGGAAAATAATCGTCGATAACAAGTTATTTTTATTTTTTTTATTTTATTTTTATTCGTTTTAAAAATGTACGGCGACAGCTAATTTGTTGTCGCCGGAAAATGAACATTTCGGCGACAAAATTTGACGACGTCAGGCGATATTGCCATACGGAATCGAAAAATTGCATTTCGCAACGCGACACGACTCGCCTCGCTGTACGGAATCGGCCCATAAGAGTTGTACTGGCAAATGATCCTGGAACAATAAGATCACGCAAGTTTAACATTGGGAAACTCAAGAGCCCTCAAATAAGCAATGCTTTCTACTCCAATGTAGAAACTGAAAATGTTTCCCGAGATATTCCAATCGACGTGCAATGGGACATAATTAAGAGTGCTTTCTTTTCCACCAGCGAATCAGTTTTGGTCAAAATGCCAAAATCTTGTAAAAAATGGATTTTCGACGACACGTGGGCGAAAATTGACGAGAGGAGGAAGGCCAACAATGCCATGAACAATGCCCAAACGCGGATCCACGTACGAAGAGCCAGGCAAGCATACACCTCTATAGATACCAGTGTTAAACGGTTATGCAGACGCGATAAACGCAAATGGATTGAATCAATTGCCGAAGAAGCTGAAACCGCTGCAACTACAGGAAATTCAAAGTTGCTCTATGACTGTACAAACCGCATGATTGAAAACAAAAGGAACATGGCTGTACCTATCAAAGATAGAGATGGAGTATTACTCACAGATCCGAAAGACTAGCATATACGATGGAGAGAACACTTTACCGAGGTTTTCAGCCCCCCTCTTTCTTCTCCTACTAACAACATCGATGTAAGGTCAACATCCCAAAAATATCTCGCATTAATATCCAAATTCCCAGTATTAATGAAATCGAATTAGCTATTCGAAAGAGCAAACCTGGCAAAGCGGCAGGAGCAGATGGGAAATGTTCAAAGCAAACCCACTCAGAAGTGCTCAGATTCTTCACCCCCTATTTGAAACCATATGGCAAACCGAAAAATTCCCGAGAGAATGGATGCAGGGAACACTTGTAAAAGTACCAAAAAAAGGCGCAACCTCAGACTGCAACAACTGGAGAGGAATCATTTTGTTATCCACACCACTCAAAGTTTTCTGTCAGATTATACTCGAGCGAATTTCGAATAAAATCGAACCCACATTTCGCAAGCAACAAGCCGGGTTCAGATCACAATACTCATGTGTTGACCATATTGCGTCGCTCCGTATAATTATTGAACAAATTAACGAATTCAAACAGCCCCTACATCTAGTTTTCGTCGACTTCGAAAAAGCCTTTGACCGCTTAAATCACCAGAAAGTATGGGAAGCTCTTCTCCGTAAAGGTGTACCCAACAAAATTGTAAATTTATTAACAGCGCAATACACTGAATTTCAATGTAGAATTCTTCATAATGGCACATTATCGGAAACAATAGATATTGTGGCCGGTGTTCGACAGGGATGCATTCTATCCCCTCTTATATTTTTAATTGTGATGGATGAGTTACTCCGGTCGAGTGTGGATGCTCCAGCAAACAGAGGTATTCTCTGGCACCCCATAAATATGGAATATCTAAACGATTTAACATACGCTCTCCCCTTCCGAACGCCATATGCAAAGCAAACTAAATGACTTGCAAACCAAGGCAGAGAAATATCAACTACGGATCAATGTTAATAAGACAAAATCGATGAAGTTAAATCATGTGATCCCCGGCAACTTCCATCTTGATGGCAGGCCAATTGAAGATGTAGCCAACTTTACATACCTTGGAAGCCAAATAACATCAGATGGTGGCACCCAGACAGACATCCAAGCCCGATTAGCTAAAGCTAAAGGTGCCTTTGCTAAACTGCGGAAAATATGGCGCTCCCGGCAGTTATCAATTTCGACAAAAATTCGTATTTTCAACTCGAACGCGAAATCAAAAGTATGGATACGGATGTGAAACATGGCTAGTATGCACCAGAGGGACAAATAAATTACAGTGCTTTGTAAACCGCTGCTTAAGGCACATCTTACATATATGGTGGCCTGATAATTGGATACCAAATTCCGAATTACACAGAAGATGCAACCAAATCCCAATCGGAAAAGAAATTGCTCATAAAAAATGGAGTTGGATAGGACACACGCTGCGTAAATCCCCAGACAACATAGCTCGACAAGCCTTAGACTGGAACCCACAAGGGGCCCGAAGTAGAGGACGGCCCAGAGGCTTTGGCGTAGAAGTTTAAATACTGAAATAAAATCTGTTAACGAGAACCTTTGCTGGTCTCAAGTAAAAGCAATTGCTAAAGATCGTAATAAATGTAAGGAATTTTGTACGGCACTGTGCGCTCCTAACCGGCGGTAAGGCAATAAATAATAATATGTATATAATCGGTCACATGTATCGGTCACGTTACAAGGTGTAAAAACCCCTACGGCACCATATGTAGTGGCTGGAGAGCACGAAAACTCTCGAACAGATCAACCGATATGGTCCAAAATATGGTCTTCATCATATTTAGTCCAAACTTAGTTTCAGTTCGAAGATGGCAATCCAAACTTTGGACCTCCTAATATTTTTGTCCAAATTTAGTTGAACTTCTAAAATGGCCCATATCTGTCCTCTCCTTAGTGTACCTCTCCCACAAAAGTTCATCATTTGTGCCTAAGTGTAGTTTAGGGTCTGTTCTAAGATCCTTTGAAAATTTATACCGATGCTGTTCGTTGTGGTCCTGTTTACAGCGATATTATGCTTTCCGCGGACAAGTCCATGCTTCCTTGGCATACTAGTTCAAAAGTTATAAGATGACCCACTAAAATGACTAGTGGGCGCAAAATCTTTTGAAAAGGTATGACTTCCAAAATAAGATCCACTTCCATAATGAACTATGTCGGTCCATTTCTTCATGTAGTTTCTCCTCAACACTTTTGAACTTCAATCTTAATCCACATTTTTGTCGGCAATTGCAAATGTCTATAAGGGCCACAAAATTTTGAAAAGACCCTAAATACATTTGATCTGTCCGTAGATGAAAGTTTCAGTTCACATAGGCTGAGGGTATATCTCTGTCGACAAAGCCGACTGCCACTTTTTACTTGTTGTGTAATATTTATTTATTTATTTCAAATATTTATTATGAGAAAAAACTACAATAAAATTATATAAAAACAAGTAAAAAGTCGTTAAGTTCGGCCGGGCCGAACTTTTTGTACCCTCCACCATAAAATAGTCTTAATTAAAATGAAATAATTAGGGTCCTTTTACAATTTTAGGTGGAACAACTTTTCGATAATGGTAAGACTCCTACTGCCTCCCGCTATTGCTTAAATTACACTGTGAACACAAATGTTGGGACAGAGATAATTCCTTTTGGAGATGAAAGCCCTTGGTGTGTGTATATTAAAAACCCCGAAGAACAGATGCGCCGTGATTCGAACTTCCGCGTTATGGCGTGATGAAGTTTTTGCAAGAGACCTTGTGGGCCATCATGAATTAGCATTATATCTTTGTTTGTTGGTTTTGTAGAGCACTTAAGCAACAGTAAACAAAGATATAACGCTAATTCCTGATGGCCCACAAGGTCTCTAACAAAAATTTCATCACGCCATAAGGCGGAAGTTCGACTCACGGCGGATCTGTCCTTCGGGGTTCATAATATACTCACCAAGGCCTTTCTTCCCCAATAGGAATTTTCCGTGCCCCAGGCTTTCACCTCCATTTTGTTGCATTTTGTTATCTGATCTAATCTAAAAAAATGTGTTCAGCTAGGTGAAAGGTACCACCTACGGGGCTATATCAAAGAGTCAACCTATCTTTAAATTTTTTGGCGGAAAAGTTTTATAGCTGCAGGGAACTTCAAGAGTCAAATTGAGGGCAGTTTCATCAAAACAATGTAGACCCTCAAAAATGGACCCATGTTGACGAATTTTAGTGAAGAAATTTCGTGACCACTGAAAATTCCCGAAAATCGGGAGGTACAGTTATATGGGGGGATATACCAAAACATGGACCTATATTGACGATTATTTTTGAATAGACAGAATTGTAGCTAAAATTCTCAAAATACCGATCATTACAGCTAGTTCGTTTAAAAATTGCAGCTAAAATTCTCAAAATACCAAAAATCGGGAGATACCGTTATATGGGGGCTATACCAAAACATGGACCTATGTTTGGTGGAGATGTTTCATGACCACTGAGAACCTCAAATGTCAAATTGCAGATATTTCGGTTACAAATTGTGGCTAAAATTCTCAAAATACCGAAAATCGGGAGGTACCGTTATATGGGAGCTATACCAAAACATAAACCTATGTTGACGATGCTTGGTGGAGATATTTCATGACCACTGAGAACCTCAAATGGCAAATTACAGCTAGTTCGGTTAAAAATTTTAGCTAAAATTCTCAAAATACCGAAAATCGGGAGGTACCGTTATATGGGGGCTATACCAAAACATGGACCTATGGTGACGATGTTTCGTGGAGATGTTTCATGACCACTAAGAACCTCAAATATCAAATTGCAGATAGTTCGGTTAAAAATTGTGGCTAAAATTCTCAAAATACCGAAAATCGGGAGGTACCGTTATATGGGGACTATACCAAAACATGGACCTATGCCCATATCCTTTGGGATATAAGTTTGTTGATCACTAGGAACCCTAAGTGCCAAATTATAGCTAATTCGGTCTGCAAATGTGGCGAAGAACGTCAAAATACCTCAAATCCGGAGGTACCGTTATATGGGGGCTATACCAAAAAGTGGACCGATATAGCCCATCTTCGAACTTGACCTGCCTATGGAAAAAACACCCTCGGGTGCAAAATTTCAGCACTCTATCTCAGTTATTGCGGACGCTAGAGTGATTACAACAGACGGACAGACGGACATGGCTAGATCGTCTTAGAATTTTATCCTGATCAAGAATATATATACTTTATAGGGTCGCAAATGATTAGTTCGATGTGTTACAAACAGAATGACAAACTTAATATACCCTTCATACTATGGTGGAGGGTATAAAAATAGCACTAGCATCTAAGGCTATCGGCTAATTGTGTAATAATTTTTATAACTTGGGAAAACAAAATGCCATAGTCGTTTTTCTTGCAAAATCATTTTTTTCTTATGAGTGTTATGACCGTATATTAAATATAAAGTGTTTCCACCGGGCTGATTTTTTCTGTTAGGACACTCTTTAAGTAAATGAGCGATACTGTACTTTGAAACGCATACTGGCTTCGTAATATATCCTTTTTTAATCCATTTTTGTTTAGGATATGTTTTAATAAAACCTCAAAAAAATAGAAAAAAATAAGATGATCTATTTTAAACTTTCCCTAAATTCTTAAATAAGGCTTATAAAATGTTATATATAAATTTAGACTTTAGAAGTATTTATTTTTCCCGTTATGAAGCACAATATATTGGAATGTATTCAAACCAAAAAAATACAAAAAAGAAGAAACAAACTCGACGTAACCAATCCAAGTGAAGGCATTTAATTAATAAAACAAATAAAAAATAAAACAAAATACACAATACAACAACAAAATGAAATCAATATTTACAAACAATTTCTTTAAATGCAATGCATCTATAGGATTTCTTACCACACAATAACCTCTATACCCCCCTCAAAAGTATTACAAAAAATAAATACAAATCAACAAAAAATGACAAAAAGAAAGGGCATTTATTTTCATTTATCCCCCCAAAAACTATGTTAGCCAAAAACAAATAAATCCTAGTTTTAATTAATATTTAATTACAAATGAATATCTATAAATTTTATATATCTATCCCGTTTCTTATACGTACACTTATAAATACTAATTATAATTTTCGTTTTGTTTTTGTGTGTAAATCATTGATGATAATTCCTACCAAGTGCTTTAGTTAAGAAACATATAACGTAAAACATACATACACACACATATTCACATTTAAACAAACATACACACACATACAAACATATTTATATAGATCCCTGTAAATTGAATACAGCAAAATATTTAATAAAACAAAAATAAATAAAATTTAGTTTTTATTAAAACCTAACTATCCAATCAATCACTCCCCCCATCCACATTAATCCCATCCATATTATTATATAATAAATTAAGGTTCTATTCAAAATACAATTTACTCGAATTGAAAATGAAGTTTTAATTAATTCATAACTGTCAAAATTGCTATTGTATTTCAAAAGTCGTTTTAGCTCTAGTCGAAAACTTTGAATCAATACTGGCAACTGCTTTTTTCGAAGTTGACAAATGAAAAGAAATGGACAAAGTTTTAGGAGACTTGCAGTTATCCCCTTATAGGAACAGTTTTGGAGTATTTTACAATATTAGTGGTATATTTGGATTTTCCCATCTAGTGTCTGCAAATTTGAGATGTTTCGGGAGACGAATTATACAACTGTTCTCTTTAACCGAATATAGGGAATATGCTGTGCAAATCGATCCTCATAAAGACAGTGGAATTTGCCTATGTAGAAAAATTCTAACATTTTTGAATAATTTCAGATATTTTTATAATATTTGTTCTTAATTTGAAATAAATTATGTAAGAATATCACAATTTCTATTTGAGTTTTGGAAAATTATGCAAATTCCGCTACTAATGAAGAAAGTTAACCTAACAAAAAGCTCTAATCCAAACATGGTATAATTCTGTCGATAACTTGATACCGAATCCCACGACTAAGGTATTTTTGAAATTAAAAAAATTATGTAAAAATTTTCTAATTTTACCTTTTTCCTGAAACGTCACACAGAGAATCCAATTCTAGTTTTTAGTTAATTTAACCAAATTTACTTCATTTATTAAAACAAATTTTATTTTTTATGCCAAATCGAATAAGAATTTTTCTTTACACAAAATCTCTCTTTTGTTAGCCTTAAGTGTACAATAAAATATTACACAATATTAAATAAAAATACACAAAAAAATGATCATAAAAAATTAAAAAAAATATTTGTTTTAATTTCAATTTTGAATTGGTTATTATAAGTTTGGCCTAATCCCAGTTGCTCCTTTTGTTGTTTGGTAAGTTTAAATTTTTTTGAAATGTTAAAAAATAATTTCCACAAATATCGTAGAATTCAATCCAATTCTTTCATATCAGCAGCCGTATTCTAGGAATCTCCTTTTTGAAGTACAAACATAACGAAATACTGAGGAAATGTGTCAACATTATAATTTCACAGAATGAGCCCGGCTGCGTTTTGAACCTGGGTTGTCGCCAACAAACAGACAATGTTGCCGACGTGTTAGCGTTCTAAGGCAATGACAATCTAGGATGACTTTGAGGGAGAAATGTTTCGGAAAAAACTTCATATCTGTAAATTTACAATAAGTATAAAAAGAGGTTATCAAAAATCGAAAAAATCACATGATATGCCTGATGAGCTGAATAACCACCAGCGAAATGATCGTTGCATATTGGTTGTGTGTGTGTGGGACTTCGCGAGATATCACTTTTTCAATACAATCTCTTTAGGTCATGATAGCTTAATTAATTACAAATTATCCTGAGAGGTTTAACCACCACTGATAAGTTTGATGTTTTTTAAGTTCATAAATACAGTGTCACATTGAATCGGATGCTATAATTGCAAAAGCATTTTTGTGAAGGTTTATGCACAACTAGCAAAGTGCCCGCTACTTCGTATGCGTTAAATATACAACACAAATAAACAATATATAATATAGAATGGTGGAAACATTTTGTGTACTAATACGTACCACTTTAGTTCGATATCGCTACACATCAAGAGCAATCAACATTTTTTGAGATATTTTAATTGAGGTTCTCAGCGCAAATACGGCCTAACCCAACAACCGCCATCCTTATTCCCAGTTCTATCTGTTCCCACCAAAACCAATTATAGAACTATTAAGTACTTTACATGTAAATACATAAATACGAACCTCCTCCTATTATTTTAAAATTCCCTTTACACAATAACAAATTGTACCAAATCCTGTGCCATTTACAACTTTTCGTATATTTACGGCACATATTTCTTAAATCGGACGTTATAAGCAAATGACAACAGTAAACTTAATTCCAAATCTCACGAATCCAGATCTATCCGTTCATCCAATACAAAATTGTACCATACATGGAGCCATTTCGTACCCCTAAGTGTACCTAATTCCACATTTTAGGATTCGAGCGCTATAATTTCACCCAAATCCTAATTGTACAAAATGTAGTACTTTTTGTAAGCATAAGTACGCATTTCCAAAACTAACCCCAACAGTAATATTAACTCCAAAATTCAAGATTCCAGCTCTAACCGTTCGCTCAAATCCAAGTTGTACCAAATATAGTACCGTTTAGTACTTTTCGTACATATAAGTACGAATTTCCAAAACTTCCTCAATCCTACACCCCAACAGTAATCTTAATTCCAAACTTCAAGATTCCAGCTCTAGCCGTTCGCTCAAATCAAAATTGAACCAAATTTAGTACTTTTCGTACTCATAAGTACGAATTTCCAAAACTACTTCCATAGCTCAATCCTACACTCCAACAGTAATCTTAATTCCAAATTTCTTGATTCCAACTCTATCCGTTCGCTCAAATCCAAATTGTACCAAATTTAGTACTTTTCCTACCCATAACTAAAAATTTCGAAAATTTTATCAATCCTCAGTTCAACAGGTATTTTAATGCCAAACATGAGGATGGTAGCTACATCAGATCACCGAAATCCAAATTATATCAAATTTAGTACCATTTAGTACTTTTCGTTCCCATAAGTACAAATTTTTCAAAACTTCCTCAGTGCTATGTTCAAACAATAAGCTTAAATCCGAATTTCAGGATTCCAGATATATCCGATAACTCAAATCCAAATTTGGTACAATTTAGTACTATTCGTATCCATAGTACGAATTTCTAAACCTACTTCTATCAACACTCCAACATCAATTTTAATTCCGAATTTCACGATTCCAAATGTATCCTATCACTGAAATCCAAATTGTACCAAATTTAGTACTTTTCCTACCCATAACTTTAAATTTCCAAAAACATTATCAATTACACTCCAACAGTACTCCTTATTCCAAATCTCGGGTTTCCAGCTATATCCGTTCACCCAAATGCAAACTGTACCAAATTTGGTACCATTTAGTACTTTCGTACCCATGAGTACGAATTTCTACAACTACCTCAATCCTACATGCCAATAGTAATCTTAATTCCAAATTTCAGGATTACAGCTGCATCCGATCACCGTAATCCAAAATGTACCAAATTTGATACCATTTAGTACTTTTCGTATCCAAAGTATGAATTTGCAAACCTCCCTCTTTCAACACTCCAACAGCAATTTTAATTCCGAATTTCACGATTCCAAATGTATCACATCATTGAAATCTAAATTGTATCAAATTTAGTACTTTTCCTACCCATAACTAAAAATTTCCAAAACTTTAGCAATCCTACACTCCAATAGTACTCCTTATTCCTAATCTCGGAATTTCAGCTATACCCGATCCAAATTGTACCAAATTCGATACCATTTAGTACTTTTCGTATCCAAAGTACTAATTTCGAAACCTTCCTCTTTCAACACTCCAACAGTAATCGTAATTCCGAATTTTAGGATTCCAAATGTATCACATAAATTAAAATTTGGTACCATTTAGAACTTATCGTACCCATAACTAAAAATTTCAAAAACTTCATCAATCCTACTTACCAACAGTAATCCTTATTCCGAATCTCGGGATTCCAGCTATATCCGTTCACCCAAATCCAAATTGTACCAGATTTGGTACCATTTAGTACTTTTCGTACACATAAGTACAAATTTTCAAAACTACCTCAGTGCTATGTTCAAACAATAAGCTTAAGTCCGAATTTCAGAATTCCAGATACATCCGATAACTCAAATCCAAATTTGGTACCATTTAGTACTATTCGTATTCAAAGTACGAATTTCCAAACCTACCTCTATCGACACTCCAACAGCAATTTTTATTCCGAATTTCACGATTCCAAATGCATCCCATCATTGAAATCTAAATTGTACCAAATTTAGTACTATTCAGTACTTTTCCAACCCATAACTAAAAATTTCCAAAACATTATCAATCCTACACTCCAATAGTACTCCTTATTCCAAATCTCAGAATTTCAGCTATATTAGTTCACCCAAATCCAAATTGTACCAAATTTGGTACTATTTAGTACTATTCGTACCCAAGAGTACGAATATCCACTACTACCTCAATCCTACACGCCAACAGTATTCTTAATTCCAAATTTCAGAATTACAGCTGCATCAGATTACCGTAATCTAAATTGTACCAAATTTAGTACCATTTAGTACTTTTTGTTCCCATAGGTCCGAATTTCCAAACCTACCTCTATCCAACACTCCAAAAGTAATCTTAATTTCGAATTTCAGGATTCCAAATGTATCTGATCACCCAAATCCAAATCGTACCAAATTTGGTACCATTTAGTACTTTTCGTTGCCATAAGTACGAATTTCCGAAAGTATCCCAATCCCACACTCCAATAGTAATCTTAATTCCAAATTTCACTATTCCAGCTCTATCCGATCACTTAAATTCATATTGTACCAAATTTGGTACCATTTAGTACTTTTCGTACCCAAAAGTACGAATTTCCAAAGTACTTCTATCCTACACCCCGACTGTAATCCTAATTCTAAATTTCAGGATTCCAGCTCCATCCGTTCCCCCAAATCCAAATTGCACCTTATTTTGTACTATTTAGTACCTTTCGTACTCATATGTACGAATTTCGAAAACTACCTCCCTATCTCAAACCTACGCTCCAACAGTAATAGTAATTCCAAATTTCAGAATTCCAACCTTATCGGTTCGCCCAAATTCAAATTGTACCAAATTTAGTACCATTTAGTACTATTCGTACACATGAGTACACATTTTCAAAACCACCTCCTTATATCAACTCATCTTCTAAACCTTGATTTTCATTCCAAATTTCAAGAGTTTAGCTCTATCCGTTCACGTAATACCAAATAGTACTAAATTTAGTAACTTTTAGTACTTTTCGTACACTTATAGTTCGAATTTCCAAAAACCATTTGGTACACCTTTCTAACTCTCCATCGGTGAACCTCATTCCAAATTTCAGAATTCTAGCTCTTGGCGTTTGCCTAATACAAAGGGTACCATATTTAGTACTTTTAGTACAGTTCTAGTTCGAATTTCCAAAAACCCAGCCTTATCTGACACCTTCGGACCAAGATTGTCCCTCACCCAAAATTTCAAGATCCTAGCTTTAGCCGTTTAGTCTGGGCGTTGATTATCAGTCAGTCAGTCAGTGAGTCAGTGAATCAGTGAGTCAGTGAGTCATCATTACTGAACTCTTTTATAAGTATAGATAACAAGTTATATTATAAATATGCCTTCCGGCGTTGGTGGAAGTCCGGATAGGTTATAGGTTGAACCAGGGTTTCGGAGTCGAGGTATTTTTTGGCTTCCTATACCACTAAAAATTAATAAAATGTGCACAATTTTTGAACTTTTTCCTATATTTTGGCCTATATAGGTTAATGTGATAGTTTTTCCTTAAATATTCATTAGAAAGGGCATTTGTTCAATTACATTCGAAAATATCAATATTGATTCTGCCGATTCTTACATTGAAAAATAGCCAAGTTAGAAAGTTTTTGTTGGTTTTCCTTTTTTTCCACGAGTATATACTGGACGGAATTCTTCCGCTCGAGAAAATCTTTAAGCTTTCAAAATATGTGAAAATGAAGGGGCCAATACAAATCATAAGGACTACATGCAATAAAAATTATAAGCAGTTCATGACCATCTTTCAAACTGGATGTAAGCCAACATTTTAGTGTGTTTAGCATTAACAGGAGACCTGCAGTTTGAAAGCTCAATAAAAGCCATTTTTCATGATTTTTTCCGAGAAAAACTACGTAACTTTTTGGCTAATTTTTTCTTCATCTGAAAAAATAAAAAAAAAATTAAAAAGTTTTGAGGCCGTCTACGAAACCCGAAATTCTCATATATTTTTGTGGCCGATTTAAAGAAAACACAGTTTATATGCTGCATACAAAATAAACTAAATTGTTCCCAACCAACGCTCATACTAAGGCAATATTGTTCTGATCGAGTTAAAAATTTGATGCTGTTTATACTTTCTGACTTTGGTGCGGAGTGGATAATTTTATTGAAATATTTGAAATATATTGTGTACACCACCCAGCACGTAGGCAGATGGATTTTTTCTGGTGTTTTTCTTAGGTGTTACTTAAGAACAGCCTAAAACAATTTATGGGTACATCTGTGGCTACCTCCTTCATTGCTGAGTATTTCTGGCCTTATAAAACACCAAGGCTAGCTTTATTAAATGTCTAGGCTACCAGTGGTGAATGAAAATGATATCCGAAGCTGTCCGTTCAAATTAAATTAATTTTATACCACCTGTCAAGGAAAATTTTCAGCCATAGGCCAACCCACGCGTTCGTCTACGATAACGTGTAAACATATTCTGTCTTTATGTTTAAGATTCGTGATTTCTGTACCCATAAATTGTTTTAGGCTGTTCTTAACTAACATTTAAGATCTGTTAGAGTTGATAGTAATCAATTATTTACTCGTTTATTGGAGCAGAGGAGCTACAAAGGGCAATCTTCCTTACAGGGCCCCCCATTTTTTGCTCTAAAATCATAAAAATATTAACCTTTTTCAACCAGTTTTTGATGTTTTATTATTTTCGATAGTAGTTTAGCACATTTTCTTCACAATCACAAATATTACTGATATTTACGGTTTATTGGAGGTCTTTATGGGACAATATCTTTGATTTTGGGTCCATATGGGTTTTCAGTCCCATTAACTCTGGAAGGGGAGTTAAAATTTTAATTTTTGGTGCAGGTTTATTCAGTAAAGCAATGTTAGAAAGAACAAGTAAGAAAAGCGTTAAGTTCGGTCGGGCCGAACTTTTTATACCCTCCACCACAAATTTCAGCCATTTCGGTGGATTAATGTGGCCACAACCTTCAAAATACCGAAATGCGGAAGGTACCGTTCTATGGGGGCTATATGATGGCGTGGACCTATACCTACAAATTTCTGGGTGAAAGTTTTACGCCTAAAGAAGACTAAATACCAAATTTCAGCCATATCGGTGTGATAATGAGGCTAAAACGTTCAAAATATCGAAAATCGGGAGATATTGTATTATGGGGGCTATATCAACACGTGGACCTATATAAACATTTTATGGTAGAAATGTTTCTTAGCCTCTGGAAACACAAAATACAAAGTTACGACCAATTCTTTGGTAAAATGGGTCTAATACATTCAAAATATATTAAAATGACGCGTACTTTATAAAGGGTCTTATTTGGGGACTATACCAAAACGTGGACCTATATAACCCAACTTTGGTAGGAATGTTTTCTAGCCTCTGAAGACACAAAATACCAAATTACAACCAATTCTGTGGTCAAATGGGTCTAATACATTCAAAATATATTAAAATGACGCGTACTTTATATGGGGCCTTATATGGGGGCTACACCAAAACGTGGACCTATATAACCCAACTTTGGTAGGAATATTTTTTGGCCTCTGGAGACACAAAGTACAAAATTACAACCAATTCGGTGGTAAAATGGGCCAAATATCTTAAAAATTCCTTAAAACGACGACGCGTCATTTTGTATGGGGGCTATACGAAAGCGTGGACCTACATAGCCCGCTTTCAATACCAAAAGTCCTATATAAATATAACATATTTTCCCAAAATTTCATAAACCTAGAGAAGAATTGCACGCTGATCAAGAATATATATACTTTGTGGGGTCTACAATGATTATTTCGAGTAGTTAAAAACGTAGTGACAAACTTAATATACCCCCATCCTATGGTGGAGGGTATAAAAACTAAAGTTTTCCTTATGATTTTGACTGTAAAATTTTAATTTCCTTAAGAAATTCTCTTATTTACTTAAAGTGGCTCTATTATTTCGCACGCCTCTTTACAGGCTTTGCCCTGCTTAACACAAGGTCAACCCCTTGTTGACTGAATTTCATTCAAGGGATAATGTTCCACTATAAAAATGCAAATTGCGCCATAACAAACTTTTCAGATGTCATTTAGAAACGTTTAATGCGCTGTAACTTCAATGACTCTATTATTTCGCACACCAGTCTATATCTGTTAATGGAAGACAGATCTGGTTATTTGAATGTCTACATCTAAAGCCCTCATTGATTATATAATGAATCCTAGAAGAAAGATTCGCCGTTTGTCAGACTTCTGAGTTATGGCAGGATGAATCTGCCGTTGACCAACAACGAATTTATGATGCCCTAATTCAGAAGCGTAACCATCCGAATTTCATATATAGTTAATAGATTATGCGAAATTTACCGAAATACATAAACATACGGTTTTTTTTTTTTGAGAATGTAACGGGTAAATCTGATAAAAGACAATGAAAACGTGACAATATCGATTTCTTAGATATGGGAAACCTACATATAATTTTCGGTAGAACATTTTTGTAGAAAATTTCATTTTGTTTTACTTTTTGAGTTCAAGAACAAAAAATGCATGGAAGGAACTGAGCTAGAAGGACAGCATATTCGACGGAAAGGTTCTTCACACTATTTAACTGAAAACATGTCATCTAAAAATGATGAAACAATATCTCCATACAGAGATATAAAGCTATTATCTCAATGATCAATCAAAAAATTCATTATGTCATAACTCAGAAATTTCAGCTATGGGATCCTTTCATTCCGAAAAGGAATTTTTCCACCGCCAGATCTTGACTTCCTTTTTGTGCCACAGGGCATTCAGTACGATTTCCCATAAAGACCACAATGTCTTTAATAGAAGACAAGGACGACTTCTCATAAAAAACAAGATGAGTATACCAATAGACCTTTGTGAGATGACCAGTAAGACTTCTGACGAAATAGGTTAAAGGTCCAATCTTAATTCGATTGTCATAGAACTTAACTTTGGTTTGCAAAAATGTAAAGAATCAATTGGATCAACAAAATAGGGATCACTAGACTACACTTCAGAGGATAGTAAATATCCTGTGAATTGTCCTTTATCTTAGTATAATATACAGTTTGCATATATGTTTTCTTAAACCTTTCTTTTAAAATAAAAAAATATTTTTAAAAACATGTTCTTGTTCCAAATTTAATGTTATATTTCTATAACGTGGAAAAAATTTTGTCCGGAGTCGGAGTCGAGTTATTTTTTTCGACTCAGACTCCGACTCCAGCAAAATTGCTCGACTCCGACTCCGAAACCCTGGGTTGAACTATGCCGGATATATAACCGCCCCCTTAGACAACTCCCTGTTACCTTCTACGGCTCTTTGACATAGCGTTCCTGCATTCCACATTTGACTGGCGACCGCACACGTAGTTTAGGATCCAACGTTTCAAACTCGGCTGGTCGAATTAGTGTCTCCAAGCAGGATAGCATAGCTTACCGTATCGTATGGCTTCTACAAATCTAGTGCTATACGACTTGGCATGGAGCGCACTCGTAATACTCAGCCCTATTCTGAATATTCCCATCGGAGCTGTTTCCTATGAGAGCATATTCTCCCATTCAATGCAGTGGGAGAAACAAAAAATGGGAGAAGGAATTTCGAAATTCGAATTAGTTGCACAAAATTGTTATTGCATACAAAAGTATCAGTCGGCTTTCCCGACAGAGATATACCCTCAGCCTCTCTGAAGTGAAACTTTCTTCTACAGACGGATCGAATGTATTTAGGGTCTTTTCTGAATTTTTGGCCTTTTTGGACATTTGAACTTGCCGACAAAAATGTGGATTGGGAATAAAGTTCAACAATGTTGCGGAGGTACTTAAAGGAATGGATCGACATAGCCCATTATGGAAGTGGATTTTATTTTGCGAGTCATATATTTTCGATAGATATCGCGCCCACTAGACATTTCAGTGGGTCATCTATACGACTTGGCATAGAGCGCACTCGTAATACTCAGCCCTATTCTGAATATTCCCATGGGAGCTGTTTCCTATGAGAGCATATTCTCCCATTCAATGCAGTGGGAGAAACAAAAAATGGGAGAAGGAATTTCGAAATTCGAATTAGTTGCACAAAATTGTTATTGCATACAAAAGTATCAGTCGGCTTTCCCGACAGAGATATACCCTCAGCCTCTCTGAAGTGAAACTTTCATCTACAGACGGATCGAATGTATTTAGGGTCTTTTCTGAATTTTTGGCCCTTTTTGGACATTTGAACTTGCCGACAAAAATGTGGATTGGGAATAAAGTTCAAAAATGTTGCGGAGGTACTTAAAGGAATGGATCGACATAGCCCATTATGGAAGTGGATTTTATTTTGCGAGTCATATATTTTCGATAGATATCGCGCCCACTAGACATTTCAGTGGGTCATCTAGAATACCAGTAGGCCTATTCTGTAACTTTATCGATTAAAAAGTTGTTAAAAATTCTTTTGTTTTTGTAACAAATGAACAACATCGGTATACATTTCCAAACGATTACCTACCCTAAGGAGAGTACCAATATGAGATATTTATTAAGAGATATCGTGCATACCTATTTAGTGACATTTTTTAAAATTTGGGGGAAGTACCGGAAGTTGTGGACCGGTATTGCCTATCTTCGAACTAAAACTAAATTTGGACGAAATATGACGAAGGCCTAATTTTGGACCAAATCGGTTGATCAGTTCGAGAGTGATCGTGCTCTCAGGCTGCTACATGGTGTCATAGGGATTTTTTACACCTTTCGGGCTGTTTTCTCACGAAGTATAGACTTGCCCCAGAAAAACTTTTACCGTCGGAATTGAGGCAGCGAATGCAAGTTGCTTCAACAAAAATCGAAGTGATTCGAAGGCAGTTCTTAAAGTGAACTTATCCCAAATTTTGTCTGGGAGGTATCCGAAGGAGAGACAAATATAGTCCATTTTCGAACCTAATCTATATCTGGTTGATGTATTAGAATATGTAAAGTAGGACCAAATCGGTCATTCCCATCAAGAGTTATCGTGCACACAAATTTTTCGAACATTTTTGAACTTTTGTGGGGGAGGTACCGGAAGGAGTGGACCGATATGGCTTATATTCGAACTTAAACTAAGTTTGGACAAAATATTACGAAGGCCAAATTTTGTACAGAATCGGCAGATCCGTTCGAGAGTTGCGCTCCAACCCACTACACACTGTGTCATATGGTTTTTTTGCACCTTTCAGGCTATTTTCTCAGGAAATTTAGGAGGTACAGTTCCATGAGGGGCTACGCTTCTATGGGGGGTATAGGAACCCGTGGACCTATACTGATAATTCACTTTTGGAATATTTTATAACCCCATGGAAGACTTAATAACAAATTTCAGTCTTTCGGTGGGATATTGACGTCACAACCTTCAGAATTACGAAAATCGGGAGGTACCATTCTATGGGGGCTATATCGAAAAGACAAGAATTTCAGTCAGGCAGGCTTTTGCCTTTAACGAATACTAAGTACCAAATGTCAGCCATTTCGGTGTGGTAATGAGGCTAACCTTCAAAATATCGAAAATCGGGTTCTATACCGACAAATTTTATATGGAACGTTTAATACCCAAATGAAGACCAAATACCAAATTTCAGCCATTTCGGTGGAATATTGAGGCCACAACCTTCAAAGTACCGGAAATATGGAGGTGCCATTCCATGGGGGCTATACTAAGGCGTGAAGCTATAGCAACAAAGTTGTATACCCCCAACGAAAACTAAAAACCAAATTTAAGTCACTTCGGTGGAATATTGAGGTCACAACCTTCAAAATACCGAAAATAAGGAGGCACCGTTCTATGGGGGGCTATATTAAGGCATGGACCTGTACCGACAGGTTTCCGGGGGAAAGTTGTGTACCCTCAACAACGACTACATACCAAATTTCATAAGCCACGACCTTCAAAATAACGGAAATTGGGAGGGACATTACTAAGGCTTGGACCTATACCGACAAATTTCATATGGAACGTTATATAATAAGAACTAAATACCAAATTTCTGCCATTTCGATGGAATATTGACGCCACAATCTTCAAAATACCGAAAATCGGGAGGTACCGTTCTATGGGGGAAAGTTTGATACCCCCAACGAAGACTAAGTATCGAATTTCAACCATTTCGGTGTGGTAATGAACCAAAAAAAAATTTAAAATACCGAAAAACGTGTGGTACCGTTCTATGGGGGCTATATGAAGGCGTGGACCTATACCAACAAATTTGTGGGGAGAGTTTTATACCCCCAGTGAAGACTAAGTACCAAAATTTTCATTTCGGTGTGATAGTGAGTTTAAAACCTTCAAAATACCGAAAATCGGGTGGTACCGTTCTATGGGGGCTATATCAAAACGTGGACTGATATAACCCATTTGCAATAGCAAACATCCTAGGAGTAATAGAAACTTGTATACCAAATTACAAAGCTCTACCTTAAAAATTGCGAGCTGTATCGTGATTTCAACAGACGGACGGACATAGTTATATCGACTTAGAATTTTACCCGGATCAAGAATATACATACTTTATAGGGTCTTCGATGAATATTTCAATGTGTTACAAACGGAATGACAAATTAATTATACCCTCCATATTATGGTCATCGAGCAAACCTGAATATGCTGGAAGCGATAGAGCAAACTTCGAAAACGGTATATTTTAACGGTATATTTTGAGTCATAGAGCAAACCAGAATATTCTGGAAGCGATGGATCAAAAGTCAAAAATGGTATATTTCATAAGAAATCGCGGGCGCGAAAATTAATTTTTGGTGTTATGTCCTTGGGCGTTAAGGTCGCCATGACCATCGGTCTGTCTAGCTGGCTAGAGCCTACGGTAACATTCGAACGGATGAACCGATTTGGTCTAAATTGAGGTCTTTGTAATATTTTGTCCAAACTTAGTTTAAGTTCAAAGATGAGCCATATCACTCCTTCGGATACCTTCTCCAATAAAGTTCAAAAATCTTCGGAAAAATTGTGCGCCAGAGATCATCAATGAGTTACTTGCCCCCGTAAGCCAATTGTGCACGTACAATTTTGTCGGGCCTTTTGCTTTTTAATGTGTGTGTTTTCTTGCACTCTGTATTTTTTCCACCACCACAAAAAATACTTGCGACGCATCAAGACCGTTGCTTGTGCGTAATAAGTAAAACAAGTATTCATCATATTTTGCACTGTTACAAAACTTGCAATCGTAGATGGTTTGCCAAGTGAATTATCAACAGTGTGACCAGATCTAAAAAATTTTTGCAGCTAAAACAGCATTGAAATAATGCTAAAAAATGCTAAAACAAATATTAAAATGCCAAAAAATAATGCTAAATTTTAAAACATTTTTTAAAATAAAATATACCCTCCTCCATAGTATGGGGGTAGATTAAGTATGTTTTCCTTTTGTAACGCATTGAAATAAAAATTTTCGAACCGATAAAGTATAGACATATATATGGCGAATAACAAAATTCCTTTACAATTCCATTTGCAAAAAATTAAAAATTTTTTTTGCGAGCACATCTACGATTTTTGGTATAGAGGTAAAGGAAAAAAATCCGGTTTCAAATCTACTCGCGTTCACGAAATTGGCCAATGCGCGCAAAAGTTATAGCGGTTTTTATTCTCATATAAAGAAAAAATATTTAAAAATATCTTTTTTGTTGTTATGAGAAAATGTATGCATAAATCGTTAACAGCATTCCATATCTATTCGTGGATGTTTAAAAAGTTATTAAATTTATTATTATTTTCGCGGAAAATCAACAAATAATAAAAAATTTTGAAGTAAATCCAAATTATCCTTTCCCAGAATCCGTACAAACCCTCAAAAAATAAATTAAAAAATATATGCGGAATCTAGACAATGCGTAGAAAAATATGATACCAAATTTATGGAGATTGGGTACATAAATTGCATATTATAGCAACAACAAAAGAGAAAAACTTATTGTTGGAAAATATTGTTGCAAATATTTTTTTGGTTTGATTCTAAAAATCCAAAAAAAAAATTTGGGAGTTCTCCAACTATTTTGCTAAAATCCCATAGAATAATGAATGTATAATGTTAAAACTTCATCAAAAAATATGGTTTACAATCGCGAGAGTTTAACTGATTACTGTGATAACTTATATGTGTAGGAAATTAAGAGTAATATTGAAATTACAATCATTCAATTAATATTAAAATTAAAAAGCCCGTTATTCGCGAATTAGTTAAAGTCGGTTGATGCGCATTCGTTTCTGGATACAGCGAATCAATCTCTTTCAAAATTTATGCATATTTCGATGTTTCACTCAGGGGCCATTGTGTGCCGCCACTTGCATCATACACTGCAAAAAACCTTAAAGTTGGTAAAAGTCGCGCAATGTGCATACGATTTTGATGCGCATCCGGTTTCATCAGCGCCTATCAAAAATACGTCAAAATATAACAATTTTAATTAGATTCTTCAAGAACCGCGGATGTGCCTCCATATTCAATTTTTTGTGAAAGGCCCATATTACTCGCGTATCTCTTTTCTTTTATGACACGCGTTTTCGCAAATATTATAATCGCAAGTAAAGGATTCCATTTATGTAGAAAATTTTAAAGAAAATCGCGGTTTAGTACGCGGATTTGTCAAAATATATTTTTGCTGATTTTCCGATTTTCAAGGTATCTATATCCGCGGTTTTAGTAGATGGACTCTATCGCGGAAGGCTTCATTAGAACCGTCGCGTAAAAAAACTAAATTCACGCGGGTTTCAAAGGAAATGGAATGACAGTTGTAAATTTTACACGCAAAAAATAGGTTTTGTAAGAAAATTCACGCATCAAATTTTGGCCTTTCGACTCCAATTACTAGGATGCTGTAAGGAACACACTCATGAGATATGCATCAAACGACGTAAAATCACGAGCTCTATAACCGTGTTGAGAGTTTGGAATATTATCTTCTTGCGCGTCCGGATTATTAAAAAAATTCAAAAAACCCCGAAATTCCGGCTTCAAAATGTCAGCATCAATTTTAGGTGGATGCAGTGGATATATCGAAAAATCATACACTACAATCTTGCTGCCCATGGAGTATTCTGTGATTCTTTTTTTGGGGATATGTCTATAAAATGTAAGGTTAAGCCAAAAATCGTATGGGAACATAAAAAAACTTGTTGGCTTCAACCCATATTTACTCATTTTTCTACATTGATGCCAACACACCTTCCACGAAAATTAATTTTAATGGTCGACATTATGGGATCCCTCCTAAAACACTTCATTTTAAAGAATTGTAGTCATACTTTATAGAATATATTAACAGTTCGCGAATTCTGATAGGGTGAAACTCGGATTCATCGATTGCAAAACATTTTTGTTATTCGCCATATATTCTTGGCCAGGGTAAAATTCTGATTCTATCTATGCATTTCCAACCGTCGCGACGCCCGTCATCCTGTGTAATCACTCACGTTTTGATATGTATCCATTTAATGGTACCGCCCGATTTCAGATATTTTGAAGTTTTTGCTAGCATTTTCATACTTAATTAGATATAATTTGGCATTCAGGATTTCAGTGGTCGGGTAGTATCTATCATGATGCAACAACAAGGTTACCCTCTAAGTCCAGGTGATGTCTTCTCTGCTGTCAAAATATATTTTTGTTTTAGGGCGAAACCTATAGCTCTGCGTGTTACGTTCAAAAATGCAGAAACAAAATACATGTATTTGTTGTTGTTTTCAATTTGAAATACATGTATTTTGTTTTTGTATTTTTGAACGCACGCAACACGCAGAGCTATAGGTTTCGCCCTCAAAAAATTGTAAATAAAACACTGTAAAAAAAATATTTGAGTTCAACCAAAATTATACTTCTACAACTTCATTTTCTGAATTGTTCCAATAATAATTCGTAGTTTTATTCTGTTTTGCGCATTCCTTGAAGACAAAGGCCTGAATTTGTTTTTTGGCAACCTCACTAAATGAACCTTGGTATCTAGAATTGTGGATATAGTTCCAGGTTTTGGTATAATGCAATTTGGCATTTGGGGTTAATAGTTGTAAGAAAACTTATCCACCAAACTTAGTTCAACGCTTTAGTTCCACCCGATTTCTAAAATTATTTCATATCAGTTCAGAATATTTCATGGTGGATGGATTCTTACTTGTTTTATTTATTTATTGCTATTATTATTTTTTTCGGCTCTGGGTAATCGGATGCCGTCGGATACGGTCGGCTCGTTGGTAGTCGTCGGGTGTGTTTGCTCGGTTCTCGGGTGCGGTCGGCTTGTTGGTAGTTGTCGGCGATATTCTTCTCGGTAGTACTCGGCTCGGTGTTGGATCGACAATCGGCTGGGCGGCTTTCGGGTGATTGACCGTACTCGGCTGTTGACGATCGGTTCTGCTACTCTGCAAAGAGAAGAGTCGGAAATGGTTAGGTAACGGAGCGAACAAATCGCAAGGAGCGAACGAATCGACAGGAGCGAACAAATCGCAAGGAGCGAACGAATCGCAAGGAGCGAACGAATCGACAGGAGCGAACAAATCGCAAGGAGCGAACGAATCGACAGGAGCGAACGAATCGCAAGGAGCGAACGAATCGACAGGAGCTAACAAATCGCAAGGAGCGAACGAATCGCAGGCCGACGGCTGTTGCTAGGTTCGGTTCAAGTGACTGCGGACAATGCCATACGTCTTATCTTGTACTTCGTTTAACGCCAGCACTCGACAAATTCACCGACGAAAACTAAACATCTTATCCATCTGGGTTTACGGAGTGAATGAGAATTATTTGTAAGGCGAGACAACAGGAAATACACTGAATTCCACATTACTCTTAGTGATAGTAGTACGAACCACAAATGGTTGATACTAGTGGCATGTCCACCAACAGCGTATGGTGTTGTTGTCTCTACTGCAATAGTGGGCCATTTATGGTAGGAAGGGTCAAAATGTAGCGGTCACGTTACAATTTTAGCGACACTTTATGACCGATTCGGCTGAAATTTGGTATTTTGACCTCTTGGAAGATATGAATCCTTCGTACCAAAAATTATTAACATAAGTCAATGTTATGGTTTAGACCCCACACAACGGGACCACCCTGTTCATAAAATTTTGGCAGTTTTTGGTCATTTTGGTCGATAAAACGTAAGAATTGCTGTTTGTACACATTTATTATAAATAATAATTAATTTCAATACAAAATGGACGTTGAAATTGTTTTGGCCAGAAAATTTGGATTTGGTACCATTGTGGTCTGTCTGTCTGCCTGTCCGTCTGTCTGGCTGGCTGGGTATCGAAATATTTTGTCCAGATTTGATTTAAGTTCGAAGATGGGCCATATCGGTCCACTCCTTCAGCTACCTCAAAAATTCAAAAATCTTCGGAAAAATTGTCCGCACGATAACTCTTGAAGGGAGTAACCGAATTGCACATCGTGACATTTCTACCAGACATAGATGTGGTTCCAATATGGACCCTATTGGTTTACTCTTTCGGGTACCTCCCACACAAAATTTTGCTTAAGTGCAGTTTAAGGCCTGCTCTCGAATCGCTTTGATTTTTGTTGCAGCCACTTGTATTCACTACCCCCATTACGACGATATAATTTGTTCAGAAGCAAGTCCATATATCCTCAGAAATCAACACGAAAACTGCAAACAACCCATATAATACCATGTGTCGTAGTTGGAGTGCACGATAACTCTCGAACGGATCAACATGTTTGGTTAAAATTTTGGGTCTTTCAATATTTTGTCCAAACTTAGTTTAAATTCGAAGATAGACCATATCGGTCCACTCCTTCCGATACCTCCCCCAAAAAGGTTCAAAATTTTTCGCCAAGATTGTGGGCATGATAACTCTAGGAGGGAATAACCGAATTGGGCCAAACTTTGCTATTGGTAATATTACTTTTAGGCATAGATCGAGTTATAATATGGACTATATCGGTCCACTCATTTGAGTACCTCCCACACAAAATTTGGAAAAAGTATAGTTTAACAACTCCTCTCGATCTTATTAATTTGTGACGCAGCAGGTTGCACTTGCGTTACGACGTTATAATTTTCCTGAGATAATGACCCAAAATGGTCCAGAAAATCCTACCGGCACCACCTAAACTGGCTAATGTGTAAAATAACCCTTTAAGAGAGAAATCGATTTAGCTCAAACTTTGTAAATTGAAAAGTAAAATTGTAATATATTTAAATTCAGAAAATTAAGTACAACATATTTATTTATGTAGTCTGTAAGGAAAATATCCATAGACTAATAAAGAAAAAATGTACTACATCGGATCACTCCTATGGGTACACCCTACCCAAAGTTTGGAAAAAATGCACTCGTCTTGGATCATTCTGAATTTTGTTGCAACATGTAGTTTTTTGTGGCCCTTTCCATTCTGGAAAATTTTCCCAACAGCTAAAAAACCTACAGTAGTATCGTGTTAACTTTTTTTCTTCGGGTACGTGGCTGAGGGTATACCTCTGTCGGCTCAGCTGACTGATACTTTCTTACTTGTTGTTGAATCAACTTGCATTCGCTGCCTCAATTACGACAGTAAAAGTTTTTTCAGGGGCAAGTCCATACTTCTTGAGAAAACATCCCGAAAGTTTTAAAAAATCCCTATGGTTGTAAAAAGTCCCTACCATATGTAGTGGCTGGAGAGCTCGAACCGAATACTGCGACCGTCTACACTTTTTATATTTTAATATTTCATCGAATATTAGATGAAATTTGAAGGTGGTGGTTATAGACCACTCATTCCGCTACCTCCCCCACAAAAGTTCGAAAATATTCGCTAAAATGGTACGCGCGATTTCTCATAGACATAACAACCGATTTGGTCCAAACTTTGGATCTCTAAATATTGTCGAAAGTTAGTTTATGTTCAAATTTGGGCCCTATCTGTCCAATACTTGTGGTACCACCCACACAAATGATCAAAATTTTTGTGTGGTTAAGGGACTGTTCGAGGATCCTTTGGACATTTTTACAGAATGTGTGGCCCTGTTAACAGCGATATTATGTTTTTCGTAGGCTAGTGTGATAAAAAAAGCCCTATCTATCGTTATCCCCGCAAATTTTTGAGCTTTAATCCTATCCATACTTTTGTCAGTTCATACGCCCAAAATTTTGAAAACCCCTCAAAAAACATTTTTTTTTTGGGAAAAAAAAGTATTTCAATCCACACAGGCTGAGGGTATATCTCTGTCGGCAAAGCCAACTGATACTTTTTTACTTGTTAAATCTATATGTTGGCTTTGACTGTTCAGTGATATTTGTAATTCCGTTTCAGACAAGATTATTAGGTTCTTAATGGTTTTAGTATAACAGTGTTTCGTAGTCGGTCATTTTTTAAGACAACTATGCAATAAAAAACCGAGCTACTTTCGGATGAAAACAACTTTTTTAAGAAGTTTGGCAGATTTCTTGAAAAAAATCAAAAAAAAAAAAAAAAAAATTCAATAAATGGCTATATTACATATATTGTAAATCGACTATATCCCCTTAAAGAGAATAGGGTTGGATGATGGGCATAACGGTCCACACCTTCAGCTACCTCTCCTTCAAAAGTGCAAAAAAATTATTAAAATGGTACGCACGATTATCTTGAACAGAGCAACCGATTTGGTCCAAACTTTGCATTTCACAAATATTTTGTCCAACTTTAGTATAATTTTAAAAATTGTCCGCAGCAGTCTTTCCGTAGGGTACCATACCCACAAAAGTTCAATATTTTTGTGTAAGTGCTGTTTAGGGTCTGTGCAAAGATCCTATGTGCCTTTATACTGTTGCTTATCCGTGTAATCGTGTTTACAGCGATAATATTATGTTTTTCGGAGGCAAGTCCGTGCTTCCTGACATAGTGGTACAAAAGCTATAAATTATACAGTGACCAGCAAAGGAAATAAACTTTATGAAACGTTTGTAAACGTTTCGTTTCGTATTCTACATAAGAACAAAACAAAACATAACCCATGTTGACCAAACTCGTTGTTTAGTTTCGTTTTGTTCACATTCGTGAGTGCGAACAAAACGAAAAATGAAAAGTTCTCAACTTCAAAATAACTCGTAGAAAACGAAACCGTACAATACACACTGCAAACGTTTGGTGGCTGATTGAAACAGTCACCGCAGTATATACTGTATACGAGGGCTGAATGATAGTTATCTGGCCTAACAACGAAAACGCGAATATTTACCATCAAAAACGGTTTTATTGTTTTCTTAAGGAGTCTCCAGCATGATTTGTACACTTTTTCGTGCGCTTAAACCTATTGGCGAAGCACTTTTTCCACTCCGATTGAGACACCTACAAAACATGGTTTTTGAACGCTTTTACAGCATCTTCAGGCAACAAAAATCGTTGACCACGACTTTTTTCTTCATGTGCTGGAACCAAATGATGTCATTGGATCCCCAGTCATGGCTGTACGGCGGATGACCCATCAATTCCACGTTTTGACCGTTCAAACAGGCGTTGGTTTGAATCGATGTGTGAGAGCCAACATTGTCATGATGCAAAATGTTCGTTTTTAGAATTTCTCTGGAGACTTCAGGCAAACAAATTATAATGTACCGCTCAGAATTATATACGTTTATGTAATCGTTTTATTTAAGATGTGCGGCTGATTGGGCCACAGCATCCGATCCTAGTGTTGGGGCTGCCAACAAACCCTCTAAGCCGGGTAGCCTTCTCACTTTAGCTATCGACAGACGGTTGTCTGTGTGATATTACCAGGGAATACTTGATTAAAAAAAATCGGAAGTAGTGAGCTGCTTGAAAAGTTCAACAAATGAGTCACCTCTGGCCACTCCGAAGTGAGTGGCGATCAGAGGCTTTCCGTACCGAAGTACACATCTGAGAAAATTCCCATTCCCCCTCAGAATTAACCGTCATATATTTCTCAAGCCGTATAGTCGCCACACGGTCAGTTTTTCTGAAGAAAAAGGGAACCTTCTGTTTCGAAGTGCTTGTTACACGAACAACTTTCGTTTGATTTGGCTCGTTTTCGAAGACGCAAATGGCCGATTCCTGCTTTGTTTCGGGCTCCTAAGCATAGGTCCTAGATACCTCATCTGTGACGATCTTATAAACGTCGTTTGAAGCACCGCGATCGAATTTATGCACAATTTCTTTGAACCAATTAACAGGAGACGGTTTTTGAGCGATTGGTCCAATTTTGCTGGATGTAACGAGAAAAATCCATTTTTGCGCCAGGTGTTTATGCAATATCAAATGTTAGCTGGTGAAAGAAATGCCCAGGGGTGCCTCTATCTCACGGTATTAAACATGGCGATCTCGCATTATCGGTTCATGCACGGCATATATTTTTTCTGGCAAAACGACCTATTTTGGGCGACCCTCACGACATTTTTTTTTCCGAGGCCGACCACGGCTGAATTCATTAAACCAGTTTTTCATAGTCCTATACGATGGCCCTTTATCGACATACAAAGATTTAATTTGATAGATACACTCTTGCGGTGATTATCCTAGGTCTAGACTAAAAACTGTCAAACTTTCCGAAAAATTTTCAAATGTTAGCTAGGCCAGGTATTTTTCGTACATCCCTCGTATATTTCAAGTATATGATGTTAGGTTATTGGTTTGTTAAGTAATTAAATGTGTGTGAATCTGAATGTGCCATTGATCATTTCACACAGCAAACGTTTGCAAACGATTCATTTTGTTTCGTTCGTAAATAAAACAACTCGGAACAGCATAGCCGCAGTGCATTTCAGCAATCGTACAGCTTTGTTCTTCTTCAGTTGAAAAGTTTGTGTTTTTGTTTTGAGAATGAAACGATTCACAAAAAATGAACAGTTTGTGACATTGTGTAAATGGTAAGAGAATCTTTTCGTTTGTTTGCGTCCATTGACCATGACCAAATGAAATGACTGGTGGACGCTATATCTATCGAAAGGAAATAACACCCAAATAGGATCCACATCCAAAATAAGATCCATATATACATCCAATGCGGAGGAGGTACCTGAAGGAATGGATCCCACATATCCCTTTTTGTGTCAGAGATATAAGTCAATTAAATACGTTTCATTGGGTGTACGACTTTCGCTTGGATCCACTGTATATTTCAAGTATGTGATGTTAGCTTATTGGTTTGTTAAGTAATTAAATGTGTGTGAATCTGAATGTGCCATTGATCATTTCACACAGCAAACGATTCATTTTGTTTCGTTCGTGAATAAAACAACTCGGAACATCATAGCTGTAGTGCATTTCAGCAATCGTACAGTTTTGTTCTTCTTCAGTTGAAAAGTTTGTGTTCTTATTTTGAGAATGAAACGATTCAGAAAAAAATGAAAAGTTTGTGACATTGTGTGAATGGTACGAGAATTGTTTCGTTTGTTTGCGTCCATTGACGATGACCAAATGAAATGACTGGTGGGCGCGATACCTATCGAAAAGAAATAACACCCAAATAGGATCCACATCCAAAATAAGATCCATATATACACCCAATGCAGAGGAGGTACCTGAAGGAATGGATCACACATATCCCTTTTTGTGTCGGAGATATAAGTCAATTAAATAAATTTCATTAGGTGTACGACTTTCGCTTGGAACCACTGTATGTTTCAAGTATGTGATGTTAGCTTATTGGGTTGTTAAGCAATTAAATGTGTGTGTGTCTGAATGTGCCATTGATAATTTCACACAGCAAACATTGGCAAACGATTCATTTTGTTTCGTTCGTGAATAAAACAACTCGGAACAGCACGCAGTGCATTTCAGCAATCGTACAGTTTTGTTCTTCTTCAGTTGAAAAGTTTGTGCTTTTGTTTTGTTTTGAGAATGAAACGATTCAGAAAAAATGAAAAGTTTGTGAAATTGTGTGAATGGTACGAGAATCGTTTCGTTTGTTTGCGTCCATTGACGATGACCAACTAGAAATGACTGGTGGGCGCGATACCTATCGAAAAGAAATAACACCCAAATATGATCCACATCCAAAATAAGATCCAATGCGGAGGAGGTACCTGATGGAATAGATCATACCTTCAGGTTTTTTGAGGAGCACTTTTGAGCTTTAATCCAAATGTAAATTTTTTTCGGCAAGTTCATACTTCCAAAAAAGGCCACAACATCTGAAAACCCTCTAATACTAATAATTTTTAGGGAAAGGATTTCGGTTGCGACTAATATTGTTTACTTGTTTATTTGAATATTGGCGAAACCCTGGAATTGGTTTTCAAATATATTTTATTTCATCATCCAGTCTTCACCACATTCTCAAGAAAAGGTTTCACCATAAGAATATCTCATTGGCATTTAAGCCGTTTACAGAAGAAGCTAAATCTTTGAGTCTAATTTAAATCCGATCCATTTTGTTTTTTGTAATTTTTCTAGAAGTTGTCTTAAAAACTAAACACGCGTGAAATTTTTATTACACCACAACAAATAGTTAATATTAATTTTTTATTTGAAAATAAAAAGGAATTACAAATAAAGCATTTCTATCTTTAAAACACAAAACAACAAAAATGCAAAAAAATAATCGAAAAATCCAAATATTTTGTTAATAAGACATTTATAAAAAAAAAAAAAACAATAAAACAAATTATAACGCAATCATATACAGTAAGAGAATAAACAAAATAACGAATAAATAACAAAAAATAACACAACATGTTAAATTTATTATAAAAGGAAATTATTAACGAAAATAAATCAATAATTAAATAAGAAAAGGAAAACCAACAGACACTCAAAAAAAGTTAGTAATAATCGATAATGAAACGGAGAATCCATATAATGTTTGCATTGGTGCTTATTTAAAAATAAGAAAAATTTTTAATTTTTTTATAAGAAGGGGTCACCCATTTATTATGACCTGATTGATTGCCTAATTTGTATAACCAACCACATGCTCGTGTTATATGCAGTCTCTCAATTTCGTTTAGGTTCTTTTTCTACAAAATTGTTTAGCGTAGTTGATAAAAAATTAATAATAAATTGAATAAATGCTATTATATTAAAACACTACATACACTTACAAAATTTTTGTACATAGTTACTTCTTTTATATATAAACCAAAAACATAAAATATATGTATTAATTAATATTTAAGATAATGACGAAAAATAAAGATTGAAACGATAAATGATGATGATAAATAATGAAAATCATAAATTTAGATGAAACCCCCCTAATGTATAAGTGTATAATTAATAATAATAACTAATAAATTATGATTATATTATTAAAAAAATTAATTAAAATTAACAAAATATGGTGTTTTATTTCAAGACTGATATGAATCGGACTATACGTACTAGGGTTATGCCTTTTTGACATTTTTTTCTCAAAAATGGTTTCCTGTAGTGAGAATGAATGTAAACAAGTAAGAAAGTATCAGTCAGCTATGCAGACGGAGAGATACCCTCAGGCACTGGCAAAAAAGAACAATAAAACCAAACCAAATACAATAATTATCCCGATTATTGCGTTGCGAGAGGAGCTCTTAAACTTCACTTTTTCGAATTTTGTGTGGGAGGTACCCGAATGAGTGGATCGATACAGTCCATATTTCAACCCGATACATGACTAGAAAATAGTATGATGTGCAAAGTCTGCACCAATCAGAAATACCCTGCGAGAATTATCTTGCGGGTTTGCCATTTTGGTTGGTGCCGTCAGGGTTTCTTGGAGCTTTTAGGCCAATATCTCAAGAAGTATGGACTTGCGTAAAAAAGAAATTGTAAGGGAGCCGCAAGGACAACCTACTGAAAAAAAATTTCAAAACGATCCGAGAGGAGCTCTTAAACTTCAGTTTATCGGAATTTTGTGTGGGAGGTACCCGAAGGACTGGACCGTTATAGTCCATATTTGAACCAAATCTATATGTGGAAGGAATAATACGATGTGTAAAGTTTGGACCAAATCGATTGATCCCTTCGAGAGTTATCTTTCACACCATTTTCCAGACAAATGTTGAACTTTTGTGAGAGAGATACCCGATTGAGTGGACCGATTTGGCTCATCTTCGAACTTTAAGTTTGTACAAAATATTACGATACCCAAAATTTGGTTCGAATCGGTTGATCCGTTCGAGAGTTATCGTGCGCAACAGCCAAACAGACAGACGGACGGACATCGCTAAATCGACTCCAAATTGTCTGAAACGAATTTTGTCCAAACATCCTTGGGGTCTAAAACCGTTATTTCGATTTCTAGCCTATAGGCTGAAGGTATAAATATAGGACGAAAATTTAAATTCCATTTTTTTGCAAAGTGATTTTTTTCAAGTTTGACATAAGGGATGGAAGATGCCAAGCAACGGTTCTGACGGGTTTTAACATGGCAAAGCCCAGGATGTATCTTGGTCCCTCTTTCATCCCAAGTGGACATTGACCTCCCCGTGGTGTCACCTGGGGAACTGCCTTTAACACCCGTTAAAGGTAGTGAGCTAACATGTGCCGCGCGTTCACCCATAAGAACGTTAAAAACTTGGGTTTGGGCGTCGGCTTAGTAACCCTCCCCTAGAAAAAACAGCCTACTATGAAAAAACGAAAGAAAAGAAAAAAAAACTCCTCTAAAGTTGACGAACCCCGCAAACGTTTTAAGGACCATGATCTGCGAATCTGCACCTGGAATGTTCGCACTCTTTATAGAGAAGGTGCAGTCTTCGCATTGGCAGACGTACTTGAAAAGTACAAGACCGATATTACTGCCATACAGGAAATACGGTGGATTGGGAAAGGCGTCACAACAACATCTAAAGGTGACGCACTGTATTATAGCTGCCATGACGTAAAGCATGAGTTTGGTTGTGGATTCGTAGTTAGTCGGAGACTAAAACATCTGGTATCCAGCTTCACCCCAGTGAATGAAAGACTTGCTGCGATTCGAATAAAAGCTAAATTCTTCAACAGCAGCTTTATTTGCGCTCATGCTCCCACTGAAGAAAAGGACGAACAGACCAAAGGTATATTTTACGAGCGCTTAGAAGAAACATATGACCGTTGCCCTGCCCATGACATTAAAATCATTCTAGGCGATTTTAATGCCAACATTGGAAAGGAGAATATCTTTGGCCCAACAGTCGGGAAATTCAGTATCCACAGTGAAACATCTGACAATGGTATGAGGCTGCTAGACTTTGCAGCTGCAAAAAACATGGTAGTTAGCAGTACCAGATTTAATTATCTCGATATTCATAAGGGCACCTGGCTGTCTCCAGATCAAAGAACAAGTAATCAAATTTATCATGTTGTGATATATGGAAGACATTCATCCGGCGTGTTGGATGTACGATTGTTCCGAGGCGCAAACATTGATTCGGACCACTACCTTGTTGCAGCGAAGGTACGCACCCGCTTAAACGTAGCAAACAAAGTACGAACAGACACAACACGAAAGTTAGACATCGGTAAGCTGCAATCACAACAGATAGCCACAACATATTCCACTCAACTATCCCAATTGCTTAATCAAAGCACTCCTCATCCCGATAACATATCAGCGCAATAGCACAGCATTGCCCACTCCATGCAAACAGCCGCAAAATCCATATTTGGATACCAGAGACCTACACCAAGGAATCCATGGTATGATCAGGAGTGTCGTGCTGCCACCGAAGAGAAAAATGCGGCATATAGGGCTACTTTACAATCCGTAGCAACGTGTAGCGCACGAGAGAGATGCAGGGAGAAAAGGAGAGAGGAGAAACGTCTTTTCCGCAGGAAAAAGAGAGAGATGGAAAAGCGGGAGTGTGAAAAAATCGAGATGTACAGGAGCCAGAATGAAGTCCGCAAATTCTACCAAAGAGTCAAGCATCAAACTGATAGACCAGCAAGGTAATTTGGTAACTGATACAGATAGTGTAGAGACAGCCTTTCGTGTGACCTCTTCAACATCCTGCTAGAAAAGGTTATACGAGAGGCAAACGTCAAAAGAAGTGGCACAATCTACACCAATAGTCACATGTTACTTGCTTATGCTGATGATATAGACATCATGGGCCGATCAGTAAAAGAAGTAACTGATACCTTTATGAAGGTCGAAGGAGAATCTGCTAAAGTGGGTCTGGCGGTAAACGGTGAGAAGACCAAGTTGATGGTGTCGACGCGCAATGCGTCCATTGAGCTCGGACCGACTGTGGAAGTTGGTTCCTATAATATTGAGGTAGTAAAAGACTTCGTCTACCCTGGCACCTCCGTAAACCCAACAAACGACATCAGTTGTGAAATAAAAAGAAGAATTGTATTGGCCAACAGATGCTACATTGGTTTAAGTAAGCAGTTTAAAAACAAAGCCACATCTCGTCAAACAAAAATAACGCTCTACAAAACACTGATACTACCCGTGCTGATGTATGGCTTCGAAGCGTGGGTACTTGCACAAGCAGACATGGCAGTGCTTGTTGTGTTTAAGAGAAAAATTCTTCGAAAGATCTACGGACCAATCTGCGTTGACGGTGAATATCGACGTCGCATGAACCACGAGCTGTATCTGCTGTACAACGACATCAATGTTGTTAAACGTATCGAGATGCAGCGATTGCGTTGTCTAGGCCATATCATAAGAATGAGCGATGATGAACCCGCTAAAAAGGCGTATAAATACGGACCGCTTGGCGGTGTACGCAGAATTGGCAGGCCAAGAAATATATGGCTCAAACAAGTGGATGATGAGATAAAAAGGCGCGGTATTCCAGAGTGCGAAGCAACAAATAGAGAGGAATGGAGATCTCTTCTTAGTTCGGCCTATAGAACAAACGTTCTGTAATGGGCCAGCTAAGTAAGTAAGATTTTTTTCAAGTCACTGTAAACAACACACATGGTCGTATGTCAAACTAAAAACTGTCCAACTTTCTAAAAAAATTCAAATGACGCCTGGAAAAATTGCGTGATGCCTAGGCTATATAGTTTTCTTGTGGCCCTCTTATTAGTAACTAGGCATCGGCTGTGCCCTCTAACTCTGGATAAGTACTCCGATAGGCTTTCCAAAGTAAACCTGAATATGTGCCCCTTACTAAGACGTTTCCGTTGCTGGATCTGATGGAGATCTGTATAAGTACTACCTGCCAAGATGCTTCCCTTGCTGGCTCTGATGGAGACCTGGATAAGTACTCCCTTCTATCCCGTGGATATGGCTTGGCGGAGTCCTGGTTAAATACTCCCCTGTTTTCGGCGGTTAAATCTGGGATGGGATCCACTGAAGGTCAACGAACGATCCGAAGAATAATGGACACAACTTAGGCTTGCGACAGCGGCCCAAAGGATTAAACAAGTGAGACCTAAGAGTTACGGGAACTACTTAAGTTCGCAGAGAAGCCCAAGGACACTACCAAGTTGGTTGCCCCGTTTAAGAGATACCGTGCATACCATTTTAGTGACATTTTTTATAACCTCAGCATTTATCTAACGAGGTTATATCACGAATATTGTCAAATATTTCATATTCAATTTCAGAAAAAAAGGATAACATTTTTTCGCGCTACATCAAAGAGTTTTGATATGTAGGTAAAGAAAAAAATTCTCAGTACGAATCTGGTCGCGAGCCAATTTTTGGTTGTTGCGGACAAAAGTTATGGCGCTTTTATTTCGCTTTTTAAGAAAGAAAATATTATAAAAACGCTAATTATTTTAATGAGCACAATTGTTACAAAAAAGTTCTCTCGAAGTTACTTCAGCGAGTAGATTGCATAATACCTGCAAAATGTTACACAGAATTCGCGGAATGTACAAAAAATTGATAAATTATTGAATATAAGTCTACTTATTTCAAAATTAAGGCCCATTTAGTGGTCATAAAATTAAAAAAAAAAAATTGTTGTGGATCCAAACTTCACGGCAAATCAAATGAGACTACAATCATACAGATTGGTGTTATAGTTTGGATGTTACAGCCAAAATAAGCACATATTTCGGTCAAAAAAATATTTTTTTGTTTAACAAAATATTTTTTCACATGCATTATGTAGTAGAAAATATTGTAAAAATTTATAGGAATACTTCCTTCATTTTGCTTAAATCTCCCAACAAAATAGACGGATTTTGCTTTATTGACATTCATATTAAAGCTTTCCCATTAGGGAAGCTAATTGGGTTGATGGGGATATACGTCAAAGCTTCTGAAATGGAAATAGAGGTCAAATAACCCATTTTTATTTATATGCATTTTTAAATAC
This sequence comes from Musca autumnalis, assembly GCF_047663935.1. Taxonomy (NCBI): domain Eukaryota; kingdom Metazoa; phylum Arthropoda; class Insecta; order Diptera; family Muscidae; genus Musca; species Musca autumnalis. Next base: position 61,733,723 of record NW_027411977.1, on the reverse strand, counting down.
GTGTAAATCGCGTAATTATCAAAATCAGTTTGTCCGCATGTGATTTTCATGTACAGTAATACCGTATCTTTTAATTTGAATATAGTTTTCGAAATTTAATTTGGTGGCTAAGATGTAGCATCGGCTGCATCTTAGTGCCTAAAAACCTATATAACGTCGCTAACTTGCGCGGAGTGCGTATGCTTTTTGTCCGCATCCGATTTCAGTGTCCACCATAAAAATCTACATCGATATATATCTATTTCAAGGCGGTCAACGAAGAACCGTGGATGTAGCATCACACAATATTTTTTGGGATAAAATGAATGTAGCTCCCTTATCAGTGAAGTTTTCAAATCTCTGTTTCCGCTAAAACAAAGATGCTGTATTAGTTGTTTCATTGCAGTGGAAACGAACCGCAGAAAACGCCATAAAATACGCGATATTTCCAAAAACAATTTTAGGTGATTTTTCTACTTTGGATTTTCTTGTAACTCGCGTTTTAGTGGATGGATTTTCACGGAGAATGATTTATTAGATCCGGAACGTAAAAAACTAAAATGTGCAATCAAGTACGAGGAAATCGAATGACAATTGTAAAAATTAGGCCCGAATAATATGATTTTTAGAAAAATATTCACACAAAATTTCGTCATTTCGATACATATTTCTGTGAAGCTGTGGAGGCTACATTCACGATATACGTATCAAAAGGCTCAGAATCACAAGTACTATAATCCTATTAAAGCCTTTTTGAAAAATCTGTTTGCGGAACGCGACTAGAAGAAAATGTCAAAAAACACTGTAAATTTGGCTTCAAAATGTCAGCGTCATTTATTGGTAGACGCTGATGAAATTTTGAAAAGTTATACATTAGTGAGATTATCCTTATTTAGTTGGCTTCTACTTTTACTTTGACAGGAAAATCGTGAGAAGTGTGGTTTACTCACAAATCGAGAGAAAACAAAAAAAGACACGTTGGCTTCAACCCATTTTTACCCATTTTCTAACATAAATATAGCCACAGCTTCCACGCAAATTAACTTTTGAGGCCAATATTTTTTGCCACGTCCAAAAATATTTCATTTTATCCATAAACATTTAATTTGTATAATATACAATAACAAGTCGCGTGTTCTAAAAGGGTAAACCTTGGCTTCAGCTATGTTAAATTTTCAAAAATATTGGTGATATACACTTTCATATGGGCAAAATGTGCCTCATCGAAATAATGTTTTATACCCCAAGTATATTTGGACGAAATCCGTTTCACACAATTTCGAGTTGATTTAGTCCTGTCCGTCCGTCTGTTTGGCTGGCTGTAGCGCACGATGACTCTCGAACGGATCAACCGATTCTGTCCAAAATTTGGCTTTCATAATGTTTTGCCCAAGCTTAGTTTAATTTCGTAGATGGCTTATATCGGTCCACTCCTTCCGGTACCTCCCCCACTCTTGAAGTGAGTAACCGATTTGGTCCATACTTTGCAAAAACTTCTACCAGACCTAGATGAGGTTCCAATGTGTACTCAATCGATCGAATCCTTCGGGTACCTGCGACACAAAATTTAGGAATAGTTCAGGTTAGGACCTTCATTCGAATCGCATTGATTTCTGTTGTAACAATTTGTATTCTCTGCCCCCCATACGACGGTACAAGTTTAATCATTAGCAAGTCCATACTTCCAGAGGAAATAGCCTGAAAGGTGCAAAAAAACCCCATGATACCGGGTGTAGTGGGTGTAACTCTCGAATGGATCTGCCTATTCGGTCCAAAATTTTCCTCGTAATATTTTGTCCAGACTTCATTTATGTTCGATGATAAGCTATATCGGTCCACTCCTTCATGTACCTCCCCACAAAAGTTAAAATATTTGAAAAATTGTGTGCACAATAACTCTTGAATGGAGTGACCAATTTGGTCCATACTTTACACATTCTAATATGTATAACAGATATGACCTGCGCTCGAATCACTTTGATTTCTGTGGAAGCAACTTGCATTCGCTGCCTCAATTGCGACGCTATAAGGTTTTTCAGGGGCAAGTCCATACTTCTTGAGAAAATAGCCCGAAAGGTGTAAAAACCCCTATGGCACCATATGAAGTGGCTGTAGAGCACAATAACACTCGAACTGATCAACCGATTTGGTTCAAAATTATATGCACGATATATCTTTAACGGGACAACCAATTTGGTCCAAACTTTGGATCTCGTTATATGTTGTCCAAATTTAGTTTAACTTCTAAAATGGTCCATATCGGTTCTCCTTAGGGTACCTCCCCTACAAAAGTTCAACATTTATGTCTAAGCACAGTTTAGAGTATGTTCGAATAATAATTGAGTAATGTATACCAATGCTGTTCGTTGTGGTCTCGTTTACATCATCCGCCACACTTTTGAACTTTTATCCTAATCCACATTTTTGTCGGCAAGTTCAAATGTCCAAAAAAAAGCCACAAAATTCGTACGTAGATGAAAGCTTCGATTCATATAGTCTGAGGGTATGTATATCTCTGTCTGCAAAGCTTATGGCACCATGTGCAGTGGCTGAAGCGACTATAACTCTCGAAGGGATCAGCCGATTCGGTCCAAAATTTGGCCTTCGTAATATTTTGTCAGAATTTGGTTCAGCTTCGAAAATGCTCCATATCGGCCTTCTCTTTATGGTACCTCCCCCACAAACATTTCAACACTTTGTATAAGTGTTAGGATCTGTTAGAAGATCCATTGGAAATTATTACGAAGCTACTCCTTGTGGTCCTCTTTACAGCGATATTGTGTTTTTTGTGCGCAAATGCATGTATGCATCCTGGCGTAGTAGTCCAAAAGCTGTAAGGTATAACGGTGGCCAACTGAAATGACTTGTGGGCACGCTATCTATCGAAAAGAAATGACTTTCAGATATAAGATCCACTTCCAAAATAGCACCATCTCAAGTTCATACATCTAAAAAAGGCCACAAAATTCAGAGAGCCCTCTAAATACATAATTTTTAGGAGAGAGGATCTTGATTGTGTAGCCGCTTTTCGATCTGTCCGTAGATGAAAGTTTCAACTCACACAGGTTTCAACTCTGTCGGCAACGTCAACTGGTACTTTTATACTTGTTTTTCTCATCTATGAACATTGTAGTTTTATCCACAAAAACTTCCCAGGTGTAAGCTTATTTACTTACTTAGCTGGCCCATTACAGAACATTTGTTCCATAGGCCGAACTATGAGAAGATCTCCATTTCACTCAGGTTATTGCTTCGCTTTCAGGAATACCGCGCCTTTTCATCTCTACATCCACTTGTTTGCGCCATCTTTTCCTTGGCCTGCCAATTCTGCTTGTACCGCCAAGCGGTCCGTATTTATACGCCTTTTTAGCGGGTTCATCATAGCTCATTCTTATGATATGGCCTAGCCAACGCAATCGTTGCATCTCGATACGTTTAATTATATTGATGTCGTTGTACATCAGATACAGCCTGTGGTTCATGCGACGTTGATATTCACCGTCAACGCAGATTGGTCCGTTGATCCTTCGATACATTTTTCTCTCAAACACCCCAAGTACTGCCATGTCTGGTTGCGAAAGTACCCAGGATTCGAAACCATACATCAGCACCGGTAGTATCAGTGTTTTGTAAAGCGTTATTTTTGTTTGACGAGATGTGGCTTTGTTTTTAAACTGCTTTCTTAAGCCAAAGTAGCATCTGTTGGCCAATACAATTCTTCTTTTTATTTTACAACTGATGTCGTTTGTTGTGTTTACGACGGTGCCGAGGTAGACGAAGCCATTTACTGCCTCAAATTTATAGGAGCTAACTTCAATAGTTGGTCCGAGCTCAATGGACGCATTGCGCGTCGACACCATCAACTTGGTTTTCCCGCCGTTTACGGTCATACCCACTTTAGCAGATTCTCCTTCGACCTCCATAAAGGTATCAGTTACTTCTTTTACTGATCATCCCATCATGTCTATATCATCAGCATAAGCAAGTAACATGTGGATATTGGTGTAGATTGTGCCACTTCTTTTGACGTTTGCCTCTCGTAAAACCTTTTCCAGCAGGATGTTGAAGAGATAACACGAAACGCTGTCTCCTTGCCTGAAACCACTTTTGGTACAAAACTCTTCGGAGAGGTTCTTTCCTGTTTTAACTTGTCAGCTTAAGTAATTTTAAAAAGCCGAATGTGCTTGGCGCGGTTACCAAATTAAGACATGGCATGAGATACCTTTGAAAGTAGTGGGCTGTCGAAGGCAGCTTTATAATCGACAAAAAGGGGGAAGGTGTCGATCTGCATCTCTTGGGTCTTCTCCAGGATTTTCCGCAGGGTAAATATCTGGTCAATGGTGGACTTGCCAGGTCTAAAGCCGCATTGGTATGACCCAGTTATCTCATTGACCATAGGCTTTAGTCGTTCGCAAAATATCCCTGACACAATCTTGTAGGCAATCGGGAGTAGAATTATGCCCCTTTATTTCTTATCTCCTTTCTTGTGGACGGGGCACTGGATACTCATGTTCCAATCGTCGGGTAGTCGTTCTTCCTGCCAGATGGTCATAACTAGCTGACGAATAAACCTTATCAGCGTGTCGCCACCGGTTTTGAACAGCGCGGCTGGTAAGCCATCGGCTCGTGCTGCCTTATTATTCTTCAACCGGTTGATTGCTGTTTTAAACTCATCTTGGCCGGGCGGTATACATTATATACCATCTTTTGGGATTGGATCTGTGGTATCATCGTCTTCGCTACTATTGGATACCATCAGATTGGAGAAATGTTCCTTCCATATCCTGAGCAAACTATCTGTATATGTTACCAGATTACCTTGCTGGTCTCTACAGGAGGATGTGCCTGTACCAAAGCCATCTGTTTGATGTTTCACTCTTTGGTAGAATTTTCGGACTTTATTCTGGCTTCTGTACATCTCGATCTTTTCACACTCCCGCTTTACCATTTCTATCTTTTTCTTGCGGAAAAGATGTTTCTCTTCTCTCCTTTTCTCCCGATATCTCTCTCGTGCGCTACTCGTTGCTACTGATTGTAAAGTAACCCTATATGCCATATTTTTCTCTTCGATAGCAGCACAAAACTCCTGGTCATACCGTGAATTCCTTTGTGGAGGTCTCTGGTATCCAAGTACTGATTTTGCGGCTGTTTGCATGGAGTTGGCAAAGTTTTGCCATTGTCCTGATATGTTATCGGGACGAGGAGTGCTTTGATTAAGCAGTTGGGCCAGTTGAGTGGAATATGCTGTGGCTATCTGTTGTGATTGCAGCTTGCTTACCGATGTCCAACTTCCGTGTTGTGTCTGTTCGCACTTTGTTTGCTACGTTTAATCTGGTACGTACCTTTGCTGCAACAAGGTAGTGGTCCGAGTCTATGTTTGCACCTCGGAACGAAAGTACATCCAACACACTTGATGCATGTCTTCCATCTATCACAACGTGATCAATTTGATTTCTTGTTCTTTGATCTGGCGACAGCCAGGTGCCCTTATGAATATCGTAATGCTTAGCTCTGGTACTGCTAACTACCATGTTTCTTGCAGCTACAAAGTCTAACAGCCTCATACCATTGTCAGATGTTTCACTGTGGAGACTGAATTTCCCGACTGTTGGACCAAAGATATTCTCCTTTCCAATTTTGGCATTAAAATCGCCTAGAATAATTTTAATGTCATGGGCAGGACAACGGTCATTTGCTTATTCTAAGCGCTCGTAAAAGATATCTTTGGTCTGTTCGTCTTTGCCTTCAGTGGGAGCATGAGCGCAAATAAAGCTGATGTTGAAGAATTTAGCTTTTATTCGAATTGCAGCAAGTCTTTCATTCACTGGTGTGAAGCTGGATATCAGATGTTTTAGTCTCCGACCAACTACAAATCCGCAACCCAACTTATGCTTTGTGTCATGGCAGCTATAATACAGTGCGTCACCTTTAGGTGTTGTTGTGACGCCTTTCCCAATCCATCGTATTTCCTGTATGGCAGTAATGTCGGGCTTGTACTTTTCATGTACATCTGCCAATGCGAAGACTGCACCTTCTCTATAAAGAGTGCGAACATTCCAGGTGCAGATACGCAGATCATGGTCCTTAAAACGTTTGCGGGGTTCGTCAACTTTAGAGGGGTTCATTTTTCTTTTCTTTCGTTTTTTCATAGTATGCTGTTTTTATCTAGGGGAGGGTTACTAACCCGACGCCCAAACCCAAGTTTTTAACGTTCTTATGGGTGAACGCGCGGTACATGTTAGCTCACTACCTTTAACGGGTGTTAAAGGCAGTTGTGTATACTTACCCACCAAACCAAACTTATGTTCACTCTCACTACTTTCCACAATAAACATCTAAAAACAATTAAATCATTTTATTATTTTTTAATTTAATTTATTTTAATAATTTTATATTTTGAGTTTTTCAAAAAATGTACAAGATTTTACATATTACATATAGTATGTGACATTAATCTCAATTTGTTTGTTTGTTTTTATTATTAGTATTTAATCTAATTTCGTTTTTGATTTCAATTTGTTGTTGTTGTTGTTGCTGCTGCTGTTGTCTTGTTTAAAAGGGACAAATATTACTGTTGTTGTTTTGTTGGTTGTATTTTTCAATTTGTAAATTACATCAAAAAATCTGCTTAAAAAGGAGGAAGTGTAAATTTTTTGACACATATTGAATGAACTTATGTAAATGTACGTACGTATGTATGTATGTAGATGTATGCATGTTTTTGTTTTTTTTTTTTGGGGATTGAGAGGAAAATTGTGTTGCTGTCTTCTTACTTATCTTTATCAAATACCCGAATAGTTGGAACACATGGCAATCCATGACAAGGGAATAATCAAAATGCAAAAGAATATTTTACAAAATATGGAAATTTATTAAATGTGACAAAACATTAAAAGTTAACGATTTAAACTGTGATAAAGAGAGTTTGAAGAGAAATCTCAATGCTGAATTTTTTAAATTAAGGACTTTTGCATTTATAGGTATATGAAAAAACACTGATTATTTATCCACTTGTCTTGGCGCCTGTTCCATGTAGATGTATAAATATATTTATTTGTTTTTAACAACATTATTTCGTTTTATTAGTACTCAATTGTTTTGTTTTTTTTTTGTTTTTCTTATTTTAATACTATCGGTGAAATAGTTTTGATGTTATTATCATAAATGTATTGTTGTTAAGTTGTTTTGTTTTGTTCATTTTGATTGAATATTATAAATACTGGTTTCTTTAATAGTTCATATTGAGTTTGAGAAAAAAAATAATATTTAATAATTTTTTTTTGTTTTTGGGAGAAAATTCTGGGAGATTATCTTCAATTTCTATTCATAAATTCGTAGTAGATTTATAAGGAAGTATGGATGTTGAAATTTTAGATTAAGAGATTTTAATATATTGTTTTGGTTTGTTGTCGAAATTAAAATTAAAAAAATGAATAAATAATGCTATTAAGGAAAATTTAAAATTGGATATAGTAGAATACAGAAAACTGAAATAAAAAAAAATAAAGCTGTAATTGAATTACATGTTATTTATTTTTTTTTTAAATAAATGTGTTTTTGTAAAAATAACACTGTACAACACAAAAAATAATTACAAGATTATTCGGCCAGATTATGATAGAGGACCGAAAAAAGAAGACACGTGTATTGGCGTTTTGAAAGTTTACGTCGGGAAGTAGCCTAAATAGGCGTGGCAAGTTCTGCCTATTTCTACAGGTTTTAAAATATTCCTTGGAAGCCTTGCATTGTTGGTATAAAGTGTCTTTGGCAATATTACTGACAACAATGCGGGTTATAATTTTACACCCGAATATTTTTTGTATAAGTTTGTTTCGTTCTTTTTTCGAGTTGATGCATGAAAGTAACATGAAATTTAGTTTTAGACGAAAGGTGTTAAAAGAAGAAATATTCTACACAAAATTTCTTTGTAAGTCCCAGAAAAAACTAGATATCTAAGTAAAATACTTTGTTAAGAAAATGACGTTACAAAATTAGATATTATAGGTAGAAATTAGATATTATAGGTGACGTAGGGAATGAGAGATACCAAGGAACGGTCCTTACCGGCTTTAACATGGCAAAGTCCAGGATTTATCTTGGTCCCTCTCTCATCTCAAGTGGACGCTGACCTCCCCGTGGTGTCACCTGGGGAGCTGCCTTTAACACCCGTTAAAGGTAGTGAGCTAACATGTGCCGCGCGTTCACCCATAATAACGTTAAAAACGTGGGTTTGGGCGCCGGGTTAGTAACCCTCCCCTAGAAAAAGCAGCCTACTATGAAAAAACAAAAGAAAAACAAATCCCTAAACAAATCCTAAAGTTGACGACCCCCGCTAACGTTTTAAGGACCATGATCTGCGAATCTGCACCTGGAATGTTCGCACACTTTATAGAGAAGGTGCAGTTTACGCATTGACAGATGTACTTGAAAAGTACAAGGCCGACATTACTGCCATACAGGAAATACGATGGATTGGGAAAGGCGTCACAACAACACCTAAAGGTGACGCACCGTATTATAGCTGCCATGACATAAAGCATGAGTTTGGTTGCGGATTTGTATTAGGTCGGAGGTTAAAACACCTGGTCTCCAGCTTCACACCCGTGAATGAAAGACTTGCTACAATTCGAATAAAAGCAAATTCTTCAACATCAGCTTTATTTGCGCTCATGCTCCCACTGAATATAAGGACGAACAGACCAAAGATATATTTTACGAGCGCTTAGAAGAAACATATGCCCGTTGTCCTGCCCATGATATTAAAATTATTCTTGGCGATTTTAATGCCAAAATTGAAAAGGAAAATATCTTTGGCCCAACAGTCGGAAAATTCAGTCTCCACAATGGAACATCTGATAATGGCATGAGGCTGATAGACTTCGCAGCGCAAAAAACATGGTAGTTAGCAGTACCAGATTTAAGCATCTCAATATTCATAAGGTCACCTGGTTGTCGCCAGATCAAAGAACAAGAAATCAAATTGATTACGTTTGCGCTCGTTCCGAGTAGCAAACATAGACTCGGACCATTACCTAGTTGCAGCAAAAGTACGCACCCGGTTAAACGTAGCAAACACAGTACGAACAGACACAACACAAAAGTTAGACATCGGTAAGCTGCAATCACAACAGATAGCCACAGCATATTCCACTCAACTAGCTCAATTGCTTAATCAAAGCACTTCTCATCCCGATAACATATCAGAGCAATGGCAAAGTATTGCCCACTCCATGCAAACAGCCGCAAAATACATACTTGGATACAAGAGACCTCCACCAAGGAATCCATGGTATAACCAGGAGTTTCGTGATGCTATCGAAGAGAAAAATGCGGCATATAGGGCTACTTTACAATCCGTAGCAACGTAGCGCACGAGAGAGATACCGTGAGAAAAGGAGAGGGGAGAAACGTCTTTTCCGCAAGAAAAAGAGAGAAATGGTAAAGCGGGAGTGTGAAAAGATCGAGATGTACAGAAGCCAGAATAAAGTCCGAAAATTCTACCAAAGAGTGAAACATCAAACTGATGCCTTTGGTACAGGCACCTCCTCCTGTAGAAACCAGCAAATTAATTTGGTAACTTATATATATAGTGTGCTCAGGATATGGAAAGAGCATTTTTCAAGTCTGCTGGTATCCAGCCAAGACGACGAAGATACCACAGATCCAATCCCAGAAGATGGTATTGAATGTATACCGCCCAGCCAAGAGGTAAAGACAGCAATAAACCGGCTGAAGAATAAAAAGGCGGCATGAGCCGATGGCTTACCAGCCGAGCTGTTCTAAACCGGAGGCGACACGCTGATAAGGTGTATTCATCAGCTAGTTAGCACCATCTGGCAGGAAGAATGAATACCCGACGATTGGAACCTGAGTGTCCTGTGCCCCGTCCATAAGAAAGGAGATAAGACTGTATGCTCTAACTATAGGGGCATAAGTCTACTCCCGATTGCCTACAAGATCGTGTCAACGAGATAATTGGGCCATACCAATGCGGCTTTAGACCTGGCAAGTCCACCATTGACCAGATATTTACCCTGCGCCAAATCTTGGAGAAGACCCAAGAGATGCAGATCGACACCTACCACCGCTTTGTCGATTATAAAGCAGCCTTCGACAGCCCACTACGTTAAAAGATATTCCAGGCCATGTCTGAATTTGGTATCCCCGCAAAGCTCATTCGGCTTTGTAAAATGACTTTAACTGACACGAGATCCTCAGTTAAAATAGGAAAGAACCTCTCCGAAGAATTTTGTTCCAAAAGAGGTTTCAGGCAAGGAGACAGCCTTTCGTGTGAACTCTTCAACATCCTGCTGGAAATGGTTATTCGAGAGGCAAACGTCAAAAGAAGTGACACAATCTACACCAATAGCGTCATGTTACTTGCTTATGCTGATGATGTAGACATCATCGGACGATCAGTAAAAGAAGTAACAGATACCTTTATGAAGGTCGAAGGAGAATCTGCTAAAGTGGGTCTGGCGGTAAACGGCGGGAAGACTAAGTTGATGTTGTCGACGCGCAATGCCAAGATCGGGCCAACAGTTCACGTTGGTTCCTATAATTTTAACTTCGTCTACCTCGGCACCGCCGTAAACACATTGCATTGGCCAACATATTTTGGTTTAAGTAAGCAGTTTAAAAACCACATCTCGTCAAACAAAAATAACGCTTTACAAAACACTGATACTTCCCTTGCTGATGTATGGTTCCGAAGCCTGGGTACTTGCGCAAGCAGATAAAGCAGTGCTTGGTGTGTTTGAGAGAAAAATTCTTCGAAAGATCTACGGACCAATCTGCGTTGACGATGAATATCGACGTCGCCTGAACCACGAGCTGTATCTGCTATACAACGACATCAATATAGTTAAACGTATTGAGATGCAACTATTGCGTTGGTTAGGCCATATCATAAGAATGAGCGATGATGAACCCTCTAAAAAGGCGTATAAATATGAGCCGCTTGGCGGTGCTCGCAGAATTGGCAGGCCAAAAAATAGATGGCGCAAACAAGTGGATGAAGAGATGGCAAGGCGCGGTATTCCAGAAGGAGAAGCAATAGATAGAGAGAAATTGAGATCTTTTCTTTGTTTGGCCTATAGACCAAATGTTCTGTAATGGGCCAGTCCTAACGTCCATGATTTTGGCATGGTCCTAAATACTATAATGATGACAGCTACTCCTGCTCTGACAAAATTGATTGAATTAACCCTAGAAACTGACATATATGTATGTATCATGAATGATCATAACAAATTTAGTGAGGATATGTCTAGTTACTTCACGACATAAAAACGCCGATACGTGCGTCTTCTTTGTTTTGGTCCACTTTCATAGTCTGTGCGGGGTTTCTTGTAATTTTAAAACAAGTTCAATTTTGTTGTACAGTGTAATAATTATAAAATATAACATTATTTTAGTATATATGCATATTTTATTGCTTTGTGGTAGAAATTAGAGTAACAATTTTTTTCAAATAATTAGAAACAATGGATAGTATTAGTGTGGGAATTGTAAAATTGGATGTAATAGAAAATATAATTACAGATTACTGAAATTAAAATAAATAAAGCTATGTCCATATTTATGTTAGGCAATTTTCATTGCTGCAATTGTCAGTTTGATGGAGAGAGAGGTGAGGTATATGGTAACCCTTTGCCTCTCAACACACTCTCTCACCGACAAACTGGCAATTGTCGCAAGGAAAATTGAATAATGTAAATATGGACTATAATTGAATTTTATATTATTTATTTGTTTACACAATTGCTTTAAATAAATTTTATATTATTCCAAATAAAACCATGTAAAATATAACATTATTAACAATTTTTGATTAATGTATTTAATTTCATAGTCATATATCTACGAGTGTTGTCTCTGTGTGTGTGTTTTTGTTTGTTTATAAATTTATTAAGTTTTCTTATGTTTTTGCTATTGAAATATTTTTCGTTTTTGTTTAATATTTATTTAACAACTACATTGACATATACAAATATCTAGATAATAAATTGTAATATAAATATTCTTATTTTTGTTTCTTTTGTTTTTTTTTATTTTTTCTTTAATATCGTCCGCATTTCAGATCACTTTTAATAAGATTCTTTGGTAATAAAAATGCTTATACTGTCTTAACATAAATGTATGGCTCAAAAATCAAAATTAAATTTTACCGGCCGAAATGGAATAATTAGATTCCTGTTAGGTGCAAAAATTTTTCGACCACGGATATCCCAAATGCACAAATTTGGTTACAAAATTTATCTAAAAATTTCTGCAATTTGTTGGTACCTTTATATATACCAAAATATGGACCTACCTATTGACGATTTTTGATGTATAGACCTCACGTGTTAAATTACTGCTAGTTCGGTTAAAAATTGTAGCTAAAATCCTCAAAATACCAAAAGGGGGTACGGTTATATGGGGTCTATACCAAAACATGGATCTGTGTTAACGATTTTTGGTGAAAAAGTTTGGTGATCAACTGTTCTTTGGCGTAAGGGAAGCCAAAGTAAAGATACTACGCCCGCTTGGCCCGAACGGAGAAGACGATGGTGTTGATGTCGACGATGCCGAAAAGCTGCACGATAATATGCTGCTAGAGGGGCCATCCACATCATCCCCCCATTAAAACTATGCTAAGGTCGTTCAGATCAATCTGAAGCATTCTAGGGTAGCTTCAGATAACCTGAGGATCCTTCTGGCAGAGGAAGATCTAGACATAGGCATCATACAAGAACCATACGTCTTCGAGAACGAGGTAAATGGACTTGATAGCAGAGAATACAATACATGTCTGATTGTTAAAAAAACATAAATGCATTTCTGTGTCCTCAGTATAGTACAGCGGACTTCACCGTGGCAAGAGTGGAGCTCTTCCTGTTACATGGCTCACTCAAGGGAAGCCCCACCAGCGAGGTCTGGGACACCATGGGGGTCATTCACCCACACAACACCGACATCATTGGCTGCGATGCAAACGTAAGACATACCCTGTGGGGTAGCTCTGAAATCAACGACAGAGGTGAGTCAGTGTTAGATTTCATTAATACTAAAAATCTCACTATATGCAATAGAGGTACTAACCCAACTTTTGTATTTCCAAGCTCGAATAACTTTAGGGGATGGCAAGACGTCATTGACCTAACTCTAGTATCCGATAAACGACATATTCAAATAGCTAATTGGATGGTATCCGATAAGAATTCTTTCTCAGATCACAATTGGAAAAGAAACGCCAACAAAATGCTTTCGTTTTTACGTTTTAATGATAAACTTCCCAGCATTTCACACAAAGGCGACACTGCAACATGTATTGACAAAACTGTATCTATTCTGGAGAAATCACTAGACACAGCCTTTAAAGTATCCTGTCCAATGACACGATAGAAAAAACACTATCCACCATGGTGGACATCAGAGCTCTCCAAACTGCGTAAAGAGTCACGGAAAGTCTTCAACGCCAGCTACCAAAGCGGATCCTGGCAGTCATACAAAGATAAGCTAAAGGAGTGCAAAAAAGCCATAGCCAAAGCAAAAAAGCAATCATGGATTGATTTTTGCGGATCGTTAGAAAGCACCATAGATACAGCCAGACTAAGCAAAGTTATGGCAAAAGGGCATTCGAATCCTACCTATATAAAGAGAAACAACGGCACCTGGTCAGAAAGCTCAGCCGAATCTCTTGAAATCCTTCTTACGACGCATTTCCCCGGCTGCTCGGATAGAACCGAAGAAATGCGACCCATTATAGCTGCAGGTAAAAACAACATTGAAGTTGATAAGATAATAAATCCGAGTAAAGTCACATGGGCTATAAACAGCTTCTCTCCCTACAAATCTTCAGGACCAGATGGAATCATACCAAAAATGCTTATCTACGTTGCAACGAGTTGGAGACAGGTAATGGTTGTCTTCATACCCAAAGCAGGAAAGCTTAGTCATGAAAATGCTAAAGACTTCAGACAAATAAGCCTTTCATAATTTCTACTTAAGACGCTCGAAATACTCATCGAGGGCGCTCGACAGATACAGCCCTACACTAAGTCATTAGGACTATAGAGAAGTCCTTAGAGCACAAACAATTTACCTTAGCTGCTTTCCTAGACATAGAAGGCGCCTTTAACAATGTTAGTACAGCAGCGACAAGCTCTAGATAATTTCGGCGTGGAACCATTCATCGGTAGTTGGATTACCACCATGCTGCAAAGTAGAGTTATTAATGCCACACTGGGAAACAGTACGCTGTCAAAGCACATAAACAGAGGAACTCCACTACTTTGGCTCCTAGTCATCAATGAAATTCTTAATAAACTTGACCATATGGGGATTAAGGTGGTTGCAGTTGCGGACGATGTGGTAATACTCGTCTCTGGTTTGTTTCCGACCATAATAAGTGACATTATGAGCGGAGATGTGGACTGCTATTGTGCTATTCACTACAAAGACCAAATATGCAATACCCAACCTACCAAGACTACGAGGTCAAGTAATACCCCTATCAGATCATGCCAAGTACCTAGGAGTCATCCTAGATTCAAAGCTGTCATGGAAACGTAACATATAGCACCGTGCTCACAAAGCAACCGTTGCATATTACGCATGTCGCAAATTGTTTGGAAGCCGTTGGGGCCTCAAACCTAAAATGGTGTTATGGATGTACACCAGCATACTCAGACCAATTCTCACATATGGAGCATTAGTATGGTGGCCAACAGCGGAAAAGAAAACAATACAGAAAAAACTATACAACATACAAAGATCTGCATGCATCGGGGTGACAGGGGCGATACGAAGGTGTCCGGCCGAAGCCCTCAATATAATGATGCAGATTTTGCCAATTGATTTACACATCAAATCAACAGCAACATGTAATGCGGTAAGACTCCGAGCTCTAGGAATGTGGAGAGACAGAGCTTACGGACATGTGTGCGTGCTTCAAAAACTTCCGAAAGAAATAGCAACCACTGCTGATTATTTCGTTTCTACAATGAATTTTGATCAGCCTTTTGTAGTCAAATTTCCAAACAGAAGAGAATAGAATAATGGATCACCATTGACAGCTTAATACACTAAAGTTTACACGGACGATCTGAAATGTGGAGTCGGATCCGGTGTGTTCTCGGAAGAAGCAAACTTATATACATCTACAAAGCTACCTGAGTATTGCAGCGTCTTTCAAGCGGAGATACTGGCTATAAAGGAGGCCGGTACAGCATCACACAGCAAACTCAATAGGAATCTTCGGCGACAGTCAAGCGGCGCTCTTTGCACTAAAATCTAACTCTGTCACATCAAAGCTAGTAAAAGATTGTAAAGTAGAACTTGCTAAACTAAGGCGTCTGTCAAGAGTAGTTCTCACTTGGATCCCGGGCCATAAGGGACTTGTTGGAAACGAAAAAGCAGACGAGTTAGCTAGAGCAGGATCCGCCTCTATCAATGGGAGTAGTTAAAGGGGATATCTTCAAACACTATCTGTCACTGGCTGAAAGTAGATGGGACAAAACGTTAACATGCCAGATATCAAAATCAACATGGCCTCATTACAACGCCAAACGCACTAAGTTCCTCATCAATCAAACTCGACGGAACCTTGCAAGACTTATTGCAATGTGACCCAGTCACTGGGCAATTGGCAACCATGCAAAACGCTTAAATCTATCACACAATGACCACTGCCGTAGCTGCGGGAATGAAGAAGAGGAGGAAACTTTTGAGCACCTCCTCTGTTCCCGCCCTGCACAAATGCAACGACGATTTAAAGCTCTTGGACAACCGTTCCTTCATGATATCACAGAGATAACAGAAGTAGGTCTGGGAGACCTTCTGCGATTCCTAAATTCATCAGGCTGGATTTAATTGCCAACATTGCAACAACGATATAGCAATCCCTGAACGAGTGGTGTGGTTTACAAAACGGTATCTCTTACATACTAATTTTTGGCGGAGAAATTTCGTGATCACGGAGAACCTCAAATGTCAAATTACAGCTAGTTCCGTTAAAAATTAAGCTAAAATCCTCAAAACACCGAAAATCGGGTGGTAGCGTTATATGGGAGCTATACCAAAACATTGACCTATGTTAGCGATTTTTCGCGGAGGTGGGAATGGACCAACATAGTGCATTACGGAAGTGGATCTTATTTAGAGAGTCATATCTTTTCGGTTGCTGAATGAGGGGACCGATATGGTTTATGTTCGAACTTAACCTATGTTTGGACAAAATATTACGAAGGCCAAATTTGGTACCAAATCGGTGGATCCGTTCGAGAGTTGTCTTGCGCTCCAACCACTACACACAGTGTCATAGGGGTTTTTTGCATTTTCAGGCTATTTTCTCAGGAAGTATGGACTTGCCCCTAATGAGGCATGTTCCGTCGTAAGCGGGACAGTGAATATAAGTGGCCACAACAAAAATCAAAGGGATTCGAGAACAGGTCCTAAACTGAACTTTTCCGAAATTTTGTGTGGGAGGAACCCGAAGGAGTGGACCGATTGAGTCCACACTAGAACCTCGTCTAAGTGTGGTATAAATTGTAAGATGTGCAAAGTATAGACCTAATCGGTTACTCCCTTCAAGAGTTATAGTGAGCACAAATTTTCCGAACATATCCGAACTTTTGTGGGGGAGGTACCGGAAGGAGTGGACCGATATAACTCATCTTCGAACTTAAACTAAGTTTGGACAACATATTACGAAAGCCAAATTTTGGACCAAATCGATTCATCCGTTCGAGAGATATCGTGCGCACTAGCCAGCCAGACAGACGGACGGACATTGCTAAATCGACTCCAAATTGTCTGAAACACATTTCGTCCAAACATGCTTGGGGTCTGAAACCATTATTTCGATGAGGCACATTTTGCCTATATGAAAGTGTATATACCCTAGTTAGCATAAATGCTGAGGGTATAAAAAAAACTTAATATACCCTTCATATTATGGTGGAGGGTATAAAAAAATCGGCAGTCGTTTTCTTTCGAACCACCGAGTACAACGATTTTTTGTTAAATTTATAAATTTAAAAATTCATGAAACATGTTATTCGAATTTTGGGAGTCGATTCCAGAGTCGAAGTGTTGAAATGAATTTGTTTGAAGTCGGAGTCATCCTACTTCCTTCATTTATTAGCAGGTAAAAAAAGTATTAGTCGACTTTGCCGAGAGAGAAATATCTTCAGCCTATGTGGATATTGAGCCATTAATCTTTGAAGAGATCGCATACTGACTACACCCCGAAAAAGTATGTATTTAAGGAATTTTGTGGCTTTGATGAAACTATTAATTTGCCGATTAAAATATAGGCTTTCTTTGGAACTTTATATGTATTTGGCCCTCCGAATAAATGCGGACGTTTTGCTAATACATTTTATTTGAATTAAAGCGCAAAAGTGTTGAAATTTCGCCCAGAAGGTGTCTGTTATGTCAAAATATTCATTATGTTGTTGGGGAAATTACAAAGAAAATATTTTTTTATAAAGGGATTTGACTTTTCATATTCGAACAGCTGGTGTGACACCAATAACTTGGTAATTGTGTATGATATGTTCTAATAGTGATTCCAAAAATTTTTCAAAAAAGCTCATATATAAAAACTATAAAAGCTTTTTTATATCCTCGTTAGCCTAAAGGCTAAGATTATAATAGCCATTTGAGTTGGCCTTAGGCAAGATTTCTTAATACCCTGCGGACGTTCCTGCAGCCAAGTAACATGGTTTAGACGTTGGGTTAGTAACCCAACAATAAATTCGGCACACTTTACAGAGCTTTTGTATGATGTGTGGTGAAATGGGTTTGTATGTAGTTACGACTACCAATAAGTACAAAAAACATTATATGGTAATGATTTTTTTGCTGGGGTATAAACAGTTTAATAGCAAAACCACCTCTCTATCTATCCGTGGTTATTTATGTATGGATCTGATGCATTGGTGCTTGCGGAAGAGGATGAGGCAGTATCTGGTGCGGTGCCCGGACATAACTCCCACGGATATAACTCCCAAATTTTTTTGGGAGTTATGTCCGTGGAGCAAAGCGGACATAACACCCAAAAAAAATTGCGGACATAAATCCCAACGATTTTTTCTTAATTTATAAATTTATTCTTTGCTTAATTTTGAAATTTATAATTATATATTTTTTCTTTTTGAGTAGAGGTTAGAATGTAAGCGGAATTATACATTTGAGAAGGGCTAAGTGCCAACCAATGCCGAAGTATCCACAAAATCCTTCTGATTTTACAAAATTATTTAAACACGAAATTAGGCCTCGAGATTGTGTAAGTAGCAGTTAAGAGAAGTTATAAATTGTAAAAATATTTGTAAGAAAATCGCACGATTTTTTCAAAAATATTTTAGCCTTCGGCGCAATTCGTTTTCAAAAATTTTTTGAATATTTTTACAAACACTTTTATTTTCTTAAATTGTGAAAAAAATTGTAGAAAAAAATCACGCGATTTTTTTTCAAAAATATTTTCGCCTTTTTATGTCCTTATATTGTGAAAATATTTATCTTCTTAAATTGTGAAAATGCGCTTTTCATTTTTGAAAAAGTATTGGAATATTTTTACAAAAACTTTTTATCTTCCCAAATTGTGAAAATATTTTTGCAAAAATCGCGTGATTTTTTCTGAAATATTTTCGCCTGCAGCGCTTTCGTTTTTCAGAATTTATTTGAATATTTTTACAAAAACTTTTTATTTTCTTAAATTTTGAAAATATTTTTGTAAAAAATCGCGCGATGCTGTAACGTGACAATATGATCACGTACATAACACAACAACTACTACCAAGAAACCCCTTACAGTCATCGGTAAACAGCGCTTTGACAACGCTCCACTATACATTGTCTCTACCTGACGCTAGTGGTATAAGAGGCCACACACTGGTAAATTTAACTCCAGTGTATATTTGCAACCATCGTAGTTAGTGCTTAGGGAGAATAATTCGCATTCAATTCATGCCTCGAGTCACTCATATATTTCAGAGTTGGTTGCTGAGGGGAAGCTGGCTACTGCAGGAAGTTAGCTACACGGATTGGAACTAAAGACTGTTCTAAATCCGCCAACGTGCACCTTGGTATTACCGAGTTGGGAATACTTTTTGGAAGCTACCCATTAAATTGTGGTAGCTAATAAATTGCACTGGACCTTCGGGTTTTTCAGTTCTACAAGGCCTTCGGGCCATCTGTTCCATTCGGCACTGGACCTTCGGGTTTTTCAGTTCTACAGGGCTTCCGAGTCATCTGTTCCATTCGGCACTGGACCTTCGGGTTTTTCAGTTCTACACTGTAGAAACTAGACCGTATTCCTAGACTAACACCCGAGCGACAAATTTATCGCGTCAATATCCGAACGCCGTACATATGGTCTTCCCGAACACCGATACCCGAGCATCAACACCCGAAGCCGTGTTCCCGAACATAAACATCGAGTTCCCGAACATCAAAGCCGAACATATCTTCTTCCCGATCATCTGTAGCCGAACACCAAATACATCGTCTTCTCGATCATCTGCAGCCGAAAACCGAATACATCGTCTTCCCGATCATCTGCAGCCGAAAACCAAATACTTCGTCTTCCCGACCATCGGCAGCCGAACACCGAATTCATCGTCTTCCCGATCATCTGCAGCATAACACCGAATTCGTCGTCTTCCCGACTATCTGCAGCCGAACACCGAATTCATCGTCTTCCCGACTATCTGCAGCCGAACACCGAATACATCATTCACACCCGAACACAAAAAGCACCGTTTTCCCCCTATGAATAACCCGCTAAGTCAACACGAGCTCCTCAGCTGCCAAACCTCAGCGAGTCTGAATAATACTTACGCAAACTATTAATCTATATATATAAAAGAGTAGTGAGGTGAGTGACTGACTGACTGACTGATTGACTGACTGATTCATCGGCGCCCAGACGAAACCGCTGAAGCTAGAAAGTTGAAATTTTGGGTGTAGGTTGCTGTTGGTGTGTAGGGGTGAGATAAGGCTGGGTTTTTGGAAATTCGACCTAGAAGTATACGAAAAGTACTAAAAGGTACTAAATATGGTACCCTTTGTATTATGCAACCGGTAAGAGCTAGAATTCTGAAAATTGGAATGAGGGTAACTGATGGAGAGCTAGAAAGATGTACCAAAGGGTTTTTGGAAATTCGAACTACAAGGGTACGAAAAGTACTAAATGGTACTAAATTTAGTACAATTTTGATTTGGGTTAACGGATTGAGCTGGAATAATGACAATCGGAACGAGGGTCACTGATGAAGAGTAACAATGAAAGGTTTTTGTAAATTCGAACTATAAGGGTACGAAATGTACTAAATGGTACTAAATTTAGTACAACTCGGATTTGGGTGAACGGATGGAGCTAGAATCCTGAAATTTGAAATTAGGGTCACTGGTGGAGAGTAACAAAGAAAGGTTTTTGGAAATTCGAACCATAAGTGCACGAAAACTAATAAATGGTACTAAATTTAGTACAATTCGGATTTGGGTGAACGAATAGAGCTGGAATCCTGAAATTTGGAATGAAGGTCCCTGATAGAGAGTAAAAAAGAAAGGTTTTTGGAAATTCGAATTACAAGGGTATGAAAAGTACTAAATGGTACTAAATTTAGTACAATTTGGATTTGGCTGAACGGATTGAGCTGGAATCCTGAAATTTGTAATGAGGACAGTAGCAAATAACGGTTTTTAGAAATTCGAACCATAAGTGCACGAAAAGTACTAAATGGTACTAAATTTAGTACAGTTCGGATTTGGGTGAACGGATAGAGCTGGAATACAGGTATTTGGAATAAGGGTAACTGATGAAGAGTAACAATGAAAGGTTTTTGGAAATTCGAACCACTAGGGTACGAAAATTACTAAATGGTACTAAATTTAGTACAATTTTGATTTGGGTGAACGGACAGAGCTGGAATACAGGCATTTGGAATGAGGGTCACTGATGAAGAGTAGCAATGAAATGTTTTTGGAAATTCGAACTGTAAGGATACGAAAAGTACTAAATGGTACTAAATTTAGTATAATTTGGATTTGTGTGAACGGATGGCACTAGAATCCTGAAATTTGAAATTAGGGTCACTGGTGGAGATTAACAAAGAAAGGTTTTTGGAAACTTCAACTATAAGTGCACGGAAAGTTCTAAATGGTACTAAATTTAGTACAGTTTGGATTTGGGTGAACGGATTGAGCTGGAATCCTGAAATTTGTAATGAGGGTCACTGATGGAGAGTAGCAAAGAAAGGTTTTTAGAAATTCGAACCATAAGTGCACGAAAAGTACTAAATGGTACTAAATTTAGTACACTTCGGATTTGGGTGAACGGATAGAGCTGGAATCCTGAAATTTGGAATGAGGATCACTGATGAAGAGTAAAAATGAAAGGTTTTTGAAATTCGAACTATAATATACGAAAAGTAATAAATGGTACTAAATTTAGTACAATTTGGTTTTGGGTGAACGAATAGAGCTGGAATCCTGAAATTTGGATTGAAGGTCACTGATGGAGAGTAAAAAAGAAAGGTTTTTGGAAATTCGAATTACAAGGGTACGCAAAGTACTAAATGGTACTAAATTTAGTACAATTTGGATTTGGAGAGCTGGAATCCTGAAATTTGGAATGAAAGTCACTGATGGAGAGTAAAAAAGAAAGGTCCTAAATGAAGAAAAGAAAAGTCCTAAATGAAGAGCTGGAATCCTAAAATTTGGAATTAAGATTAATGTTGGAATATAGAATTGAGATATGGAGGTAGCTTTGGAAAATCGTACTAATGTGCACGAAGTAGTACTAAATGGTACGAAATTCGCTATAATTTGTATTTGCGTGAACAGATTATTGTTGGATTGTAGGATTGGGGTAGTTTTGGAAATTCGTACTTATGGAAAAGTGCTAAATGGAACTACATTGGCTATAAATTGTGTTTAAGTGAACGGATAGAGCTGAGATATGAAAGTACATTTTGGAAAATCGTGTACGAAAAGTGCTAAATGGTACAAAATTTGGTACCTTTTGGTATTTGCTATATGGTATAGAATTTTGTACAATTTGTGATTTTGTAAAGGGTAGAACTGGAATTTTGAAATTCGGTATTAGATTAGCAATTGGTGTTTAGAATGGAGGTAGGGAGGAGGTTTTGAAAATTCGTACTTATTTATACAAAAACTACTAAATAGTCCCCAAATGGGTTTCAGGGGAACTGGTAAAACTGGAAAAGTGAATTGGGGTTAGGATATATGTTAAATATAAGGAAGTAATTTTTAAAACGTTTACCTATGTGTACGATAAGTTGGGTAACATGTTGGTACCAAAACCATTTTAAATAGTAAAGGTACTAAATTTGGTGTTGGGTGTAGGAACAAAACTGGGATTATATAATTTGGAAATACCTTATTTGTACAAAAAATACGAAATGGAAAACATTTGTTATGAAGATCGCTCTAAAATTTGAGACAAAGTTCTGAGTTTGAAAAATTGTACTGAATATTGTTCCATTGATTTGATGTTAACGCCAAGGAGTTTATAAATAATGTACTGAAATTAAGTAGTCAAACGTGAAGTATCTTTTTAAAAAATGTTTTTTGTTCTGACCGCTTTGGTATGTAAATTTGAAAACGTGGTCCAATGCGACAATTTTGTTAACTAGAAAGTATTTACCCCCTGATATTAAAAAATCCTAAATTAAAATGCCTTCAAAAATTTTTCCGTTATATACGGTTGACATACCCGTGCACATTAAGTACAATTTCCTGTAAAGAAGTTTTTTAACCTTTCATGCCACAAATTCCGAATTTTGGTTGGAAAATGTGCAGAAGATTTTCAAAATACTCTAAATCTTCAAAATATCTCTTCTAATAAACGTGGATTGAAGTGGAGAGTTTTTAAATTAAACTTTTATATCCTCTGTGTGAGTATTCAAGGTCCAAATTTAAAGAAAATTGTAAAATATTCATTTGTTCTTCTTTTAAAATACACTTAGTCGAGAGGTACCGTTATATCCGAAAACGTGGATTTTTATGGCCATTTTGAACGCCGAAAATTTAACGGACCTATTCGGGTTCTGGGCGAAACCGCTAAAGTTAGAACCTTGAATTGTGAATGTGCGTGATCGTTATTGTGAAGGGGTGAGATAAAGTTAAGTGTTTGGAAATTCGTACTGGAAGGGAATGCTGTGTTAGTGAAGGGGTAAAAGCAGGAGTCAAATCTGAAATTTGCAATATGATACGTAGTTTTGGAAATTCGCAATAACAAATATGGTAACTGTGTAGGGATGCGATACGGCAGATATTTTTTTTAAATTCTGACTACAATCGAAAAAATATTGGTAATAAAAATAGGTCTTAGTACAACAGAATCTCCAGTATTCACCATTCCCGTATTAAATATTGTTTATATATATTTCGTTTCCTTTCCGCATACGAAGTAGCGGGCATTTGCTAGTCCAAATATATACCCATTGAATTCATTCTTATCGCATTTAAACACAAGTAGATTTTAAATTTAGCCCCCAGGAAAGGTAGAATACTAGTCTTTTTCGTAAGGTTTAGTGGGTCCTTATGGAGACGCTGGACGCGACTGAAGTTACCCCAGCCGACGAGAAAACCACGTTACACTGCGGCCCTTTCGTTTTTCGGAAAGTATTTGAATATTTTTTTTTTGTAAAAAATCGCTGCGGTGCATTTCGTTTTTCAGAAAGTATTTGAATATTTTTACAAATTTTAAATCAATTATAATTTATTTTATGAAATGAAAAATGCATATGAACTTAAAGTTAATTTTTAATTTTTTTCTTATACATTTGAATTAAAAATTTTGTTTAAATAAAAATCATTTAAATTTTAAAAACGGACATAACTCCCATTTTAACTTATGTCCGCTAGGGGGCGCAAACCAAATCGTTTTGGGAGTTATGTCCGTTTTGGAGTTATGCCACGGTACCATATGGTGTGTTTGAGAGACAATTTCTTCTGGGCTTATCTGCGTTGACGGTGACCAGCTTTATACCGACATAGACATAGTAAAATGCATCGAGTTACAACGCTTGCGTTGGCTAGCTTATGGCAAAAGAGTGGAAAAAATTGACCTCTAGTTTTAACTGCCGATTGATATCTATTCTCTGTTCGGCATTCTCTCTCTCTCTCGAAGCGGTCGGATAAGCCGGGGGTCGAGTATCTCACAAAACTCGTGAAGTTGTTCATAGCCACCCTCATCATTCTTGAAGTCTGTACAAAAGGGCTAACAGCAAAAGTGTTCGTACATACCAATTTAATTATACGGCGAGAAGTATGACCTTCCCCAATAAATCTGATCTTCCCCAATAAATCAGGATCATAACAATTTGTGGATATAAAGTGGTTATTCTAACCATTGTACCACTGTGGAATCCATTAGGACCATAACATGATTCAAAGTTTCTACGCTACGCGAGAAGTGACCTTATGCGAAATAAACCAGATAATTACAGCTAAGGTATCCAAAGGAGTAGGCCATTATATAACATCTACGTTTGCAAGAAATACCTCGATCTTCATAGTTTGGACCAAATTGGGTGTTCACTGAAGAGTGTCTTGGACAGCCGTCAGTTGGTGTTATGCTTCCCAGCTGATATTAAAGCCATTATTTCAGGAATTTTCAGTACAAATTTATTCGAACAGCCCTTAGATTTTTGAATGTTTTACTGGTGGTCGAAAGTGTGAAGAAAATCGCTTACTCCTTTCAAGTTATTCCACCACACAGATACACGATTCCAAATTGACTGACATGGAGTTTGACTCAACATATATTGGGTCTACGCCGTAAACTGTACGGCAGCTATGTGCAACCCAGACAAAATGTAACCACTAAATTATGTTTGTATGAGTGGCAGTAAAACCCGAACAACAACAACAATGCGTCAACAAACTAAAGCACACGAAGTTGTTTATGCTGTGCATGTGCTTCTGTTCGTTTCCCATAAGCACCTAACTATAGGCGCTGCACATAGCTGCTGTACGGCCATGATTTCTGGTATGCTAAATTTAGACATAGGCAGGGAAACCAGGAGGGCACTTCGTTTTAGCTAGTTGTATGTATGAGGAAGGATTACGGTTATTCTCCACTATTCGAGAAAACCGATTATTGATAATGCCTCCGCCCTCGACAATAAGAATAAATATTGTTTTAAATGTCCAAATATCTAATTCGTATTAAGAACACTTCATTTAAAGAATATTCAAAATTACAACAAAAAAACTTATTTTTGTTAATTGTGAGCCATACTCTATGGTATAATTACAAACTTTTTGAGAGAGTTCCATAAACTTCAAGTCAGAAAAATTTCGTTAGTTTATGTTCTTGTTATTTATCCCTAAAATTTACATACATTATGTGTGTGTCTGTGTGTGCATTTTTGTAAGTAATTGTCAGTAATGTAAAGTTTTTGTTGTTTTTGGTTTTGTTGTCAATACAAATTTGTTTAATTTTTATTACTAATTCTAAAGACAAGTATATACGACATTTGTTGTTGTTGCTTTTTTTGTTAAGAAAACCAATGAATTACAACATTTGTTTTGCAGAGATTTCGACTTTTTTGAGGGGGGGAATGTTTAGTCCATATTTGTTTAGTATGTATGTGGACAGAAAACTCCAATGAGTGGGTAAATGGATAGGAGAAAAATTTCTGCTGCTTTCTTTATGGTTATGTTTTCAATTTTTGTTTTGTTGCAAGTAGATAAAGTAAACACATATTCACAGTTAGAAAATTGATTTTTGTATTGGTTTTGTTGTTGATGCTGCTGCTGCTGTTTTCATGTTTATCGTTCCACCCACACAGGTAATATTTGTTTATAAAGTTGCCACTTTTCTATTTCTTCTTTTGCTGATAATTTCCGTTTCCTGTTTTTCTGGTGCACTGAGTAAAATTTGTTACTTTACAACTTTGTCCTTTTGGGGATACCAACCTGTGCTTGGTATCTTAGCTTCGATGGATAAAAGTTTGTTTGGCTGTCCTTTACATAGCTGTCGATTGCTGTTGTTGGGCTATAGCCTCCACCGTTGTTCGGGCTATTGCTGCCGCTGCAGCTTTGGCATTTTGTTTGGTACTCTCATCGTTTGTCTTCAAGAAATACGTTATTAAATCGATGGGTAATGGAAATACAATCGTTGAGTTTTTCTCCGCCGATATTGTGCTTAGAGTCTGTAAAATAAGTTTTAGACATTAGTAAGGATATTATTTGAATAGTTTAAAAGTAATTTATTTTTTATTTTTCTCTTTTGGCCAATGGTCTCCCAGTCATCATGTAGCCAAGGACGAACGTTTCTATTTCAAAGGCCATATTTCAATATCTGAAATTGAAAAACTTCAACTCTGATTAAAGCCTTTTTAAATATTAAATTGAATGTGTGGATAAATATAAAATAATCTTCACTGCATTCACATTAGATTCAGAAAGTCCTAAAGCTGATATACTGCAAAAAAGACCTGGATGAGCCTGGATCAAATTTATATCCCACGGTCTCGTTATATGCGTGACAATAGTTTGCTCATATTAAATTGTTTGAAATTACGAAATTTCAATGCCGACATCTGGGCAATACACATAATACAATATAATCCGCAATTTCCCTAAATCTCCCAGAGGGGTATACTGTAGAAAGTAGCCATCCTAATGGGAACTTTTATAGATGGAAAACCTCATAAAAGACCTTATAGAGCTGTATTTTACAAAAAATACTTTTGCAAAATTTCAAGAAAATCACTGACATTTCCGACATTTTCATCTCCAAATTAATGGCGATGACAACTTAACGATAATATCGATAGCAATCGATATTTTAAAACATTATATCGAAAATGCCTAATGTTGGGAATATCGATGGTTTGCCAGCTCTAGTTAGTAACCATCCCCTAGAAAAAGCAACCTACTTTGAATAAACGAAAGAAAAGAAAACCAAACCCCTCTAAAATTGACGACTCCTTCGAATCTGCACCTGGAATGTTCATACACTTTATAAAGAAGGGCAGTATACGCATTGGCAAATATACTTGAAAAGTACAAGGCCGACAATACCGACATACAATGGGTTGGGAAAGGCGTCATGACAACACCTAAAAGTGACGCATTGTATTATAGCTACCATGACATAAAGCATGAGTTTGGTTGCGGATTTGTGGTTGGTCGGAGGTTAAACATCTGGTCTCCAGCTTCACCCCAGTGAATGAAAGACTTGCTGCAATGTGGATAAAAGCAAAATTCTTCAACGTAAGTTTTATTTGCGTCCATGCTCCCACTGAAGACACATATGAACAAAACAAAGATATATTTTACGAGCGCTTAAAAAAAATATAACCGTTGCCCCGCCCATGACATTAAAATTATTCTATGCGATTTTAATGTCAAAATTGGGAAGGAGAATATCTTTGGTCCAAAAGTCGGGAACTTCAGTCTCCTCAATCAAACATCTGGCAACGGTATGAGACTGATAGACTTTGTAGCGGCAAAAACTATGGTAGTTAGCAGTACCAGATTTAAGCATTTCGATATTCATAAGGGCACCTAGCTGTCTCCAGATCGAAGAACAAGTAATCAAATT
Organism: Musca autumnalis; assembly: GCF_047663935.1. Taxonomy (NCBI): domain Eukaryota; kingdom Metazoa; phylum Arthropoda; class Insecta; order Diptera; family Muscidae; genus Musca; species Musca autumnalis. Next base: position 61,706,170 of record NW_027411977.1, on the reverse strand, counting down.
CATCATGTTGTGAAAGGTGGAAAACATTCGTCGAGCGTGTTCGATTTACGATCGTTCCGACCACTACCTTGTTGCAGCAAAGATACGTACCCGTCTAAACGTTGCAAATAAAGCACGAACAGATACAACGCGGAAGTTGGACATCGGAAGGCTGCAAACACAACAGATAGCCAGAGCATTTTCCACTCAACTAGCCCCATTGCTTAATGAAAGCTCTCCTCGTACCGACAACATATCAGCACAATGGCAAAATATTGCCCACTTCATGCAAACAGCCTCAGAATCCATAATTGGGTACCAGAGACCTCCACCAAGTAATCCATTGTATGGCCAGGAGTGTCGTGCTGCCACCGAAGAGAAAAATGTGGCATATAGGGCAACTCTACAATCAGTAGCAACGCGTAGTGCACAAGAGAAATGTATCGGGTGAAAAGGAGAGAAGAAAAACGTCTTTTACGAAGGAAAAAAGATAAATGGAAAGGCGGGAGTGTGAAAAAATCGAGATGTACGAGATGGCCAGAACGAAGTCCGGAAGTTCTTCGAAAGAGGTAGGTAGGCATATCCTCCTGTAGAGACCAGAAAGGTAATTTGGTAACTGATACAGATAGTGTGCTCAGGATATGGAAAGTACATTTTTCCAAACTGTTGGTATCCAATAGTAGTGAAGATGACGAAGATACCACATATCCAATCCCAAAAGATGATATTGAATGCATACCGCCCAGCAAGATGCGGTAAAGACAGTAATAAACCGGCTAAAGATTAATAAGGCAGCAGGAGCCGATGGCTAACCAGCCGAGCTGTTCAAAACCGGAGGCGACACGCTGATAAAGGGGTGTTTACACTAGCCATCGATGTCATATGACCGAACATTTTCCATCGTTATACAGTCGCTAATGTGTGAAAAATTGGGGATTTTCCTTACGCCATTTACTTTTTGCGTCCACAACAGCAAAAATGCAGTTAAATTAGGTCTCCACATTTGTCTGTGTGGGCAGATATGAAATGTTTTTATTTCGGTTCATATCACATTGATTGTTAGTGTAAACACACCTTAAGGTGTATTCATCAGCCAGTTAGCACCATCGGGCAGGAAGAACGAATACCCGACTATTGAAACCTGAACATCCTGTGCCCTGTCCACATGAAAGGAGATAAGAATGTATGTTCCATCTATAGGGGCATAAGTCTTCTTCCTATTGCCTACAAGATATTGTTAGGGATATTGTGCTAACGACTAAAGCATATGGCGGCTTTAGACCTGGCAAATCCACCATCGACCAGATATTTACCCTGCGGCAAATCCTGGAGAAGACCCAAGAGATGCAGATCGACTCCTACCACCTTTTTGTCGATTATAAAGCAGCCTTCGACAGCCCCTTACGTTCAAAGGTATTCCAAGCCATGTCTGATTTTGATATCCCTGCAAAGCTCATTCGGCTTTGTAGAATGACATTAACTGATACTCAGTCCTCAGTTTGAATAGGAAATAACCTCTCCGAAGAGTTTAGTACCAAAAGAGGTATCAGACAAGGTATCAGACGGTCTCTCGTGTGACTTATTCAACACTCTGCTGGAAAAGGTTATACGAGATGCGAAGGTCAAAAGAAGTAGGACAATATATGTATAACAAGTAAGCAAAGCTATAATCGGACAGGGCCGACCATACGATACCCTATACCACTACCCTGCGAGTTAGCTTTCAGCAAATCAAAGTTTTTTTTGGACAAATAAGCTCATTGTAAGAAATACATTTTTGGAGTCTGCAACCTTATCACTAGACATCGGATTTTTGCATGTTTTTTATTTCTCATCTGATTGGACTCAAATTTTGGATCTAGGCGTTTTAAGGGTCAACTTTTCGATATTTGGGGTCATATCAAAAACATGCAAAAAATATGCAAAAAATATGCAAAATATATGCAAAAAATATGCAAAAAATATGCCAAAAAATATGCAAAATATGCAAAAAATATGCAAAATATGCAAAAAATATGCAAAATATGCAAAAAATATGCAAAATATGCAAAAAATATGCAGAATATGCAAAAAATATGCAAAATATGCAAACAGTTTTTGGCCGAAAATCGTCATAAAAGTCGAAAAATTGTCAATTAAAGTTGAAAAAACCATCAAAAAATACATAACAGTGTTCTAAACTAAGACTGTTGACCGTATATCATCGTTTTTTAGCAGATTATTATGTTATTGAGACCATTTACGACAGTGAGGTGTAGGGTATAAAAGTATGGTATTGTAATACAATTTTTTATTATTAAACTATGCAAAAATATAAAATTTGATAGAATATCAAACGCTCTATCTAAAATTCAATACTTTCTTTGTAATAATTTGTAGCGTTGGGCTGGTTATTGTTTAAAGGGAACAAATCGATGTCGGATTTTTTAAGGCGGCAACCGCATAATGTTTTTAGTTGGTTCAGATTTTAAGACTGTCAAAGTTTGAGCACAATTGGAATATGTTAACATGTGCCACTGGGGCCCTGATGTTATGAAAATCTCGATTTTTTTGGCTATTTAGCGATTTCGGCGACCCATTTCTCTGGAATGGTTAAAGCTTTTTGTCCATATTAAGCATTAAATTAAAGGCCATTCTGTTCTTAACATTTCTTGCTGAACAACAAAATATATATATATATATATATATATAATAAATCTAATACTAAACAGGTATTACAGAATTCGTACCCGAAAAACGTGACTAGGTACGCCTTTGTGCGAAAGTGGAGACTATTAAAAAAAAACATTATCTTCATTTTTATCAATTTTTGGAATGAAAACAAATGTCTTTTATATTTTGTTCTAAATTAAATTTATTCGAGAGTCAGACATCATGTGGTTTTGGAGCTATCTGGGTACAGCTGACTACTTGAAGAACGCTCTGCTATGTAGTTCGCAACTTTCAAGTTGTTTACCATCCTTTGCGCCTCCTGGAAATTCGGAGTTAATGTTTAATCTCTTGAACAACAAGAATTATGCCAGACCTTTTTCTAGGATTTTCGGCAGTTGCTCTTTTGGAAGTTTGGATCGAATATTTCTGAAGAAATTTGAATCTTTGCTTTGTTAAGATTTTTGTCGCTTTTTGGCTCTTTACGGCGTTTTGCACCGTTGGATCAAACAATGCCAGGTCAGCAAATTCAGGACTAAGATACAACAGATTATTAATTATGTTGTTATTTCCTTTTTCTGAAATTTGTGTGTCAATGTTCTCATATTTCAATACATTTTCAATGAGGTCTAGGTCTTGTTTTGATGCTAAACGTATCGTAGAATCTGAAGAACCATCTGTCCCGAAAACAATCAAGCGTGGCTTCAAGAACAAACTATGCAATTGTCATTGGTGCTGGACCCCTGTAAGGTGTATAGGAACGTTACTAGTATCATTATGGCTACAGTAGAAGCTATCGGGGAGGATCCCTACAAATATAAGATCTCTAGAAGCTTTCTCCGTGAACAGCGGAGAATAAACCGTGAAAAATAAACTCAACAGCTTTAAGGAACGAGGCTATTTGTGTACACTGGCATGGAAAACTATTACCAAATATTCTCAAACCAGAGAAGAAAAAAACGGGTTGCTGTTCTGGTATGACATGGGGGTAAAAAACAACTCCTAGGCGTTCCTGAAACTGACAGTAGCTCATGGGAGAAACAAGAACTAGCAGTGTACAAATGCCTAGAAAAAAGGGGTCTCACCAGCTCGAGCAGATATTAGTTCGAGAGAGAGATTTTTGACTGCAAGTTTGGAAGCACATCCGGACATCAACCAAACATATTCAAGCGACTTCTATAAGAATAGCCTGCGATTGCCAAATCCAAGTTCGAAGTAGGCGAGACTGTTTTAAAACTACTGCCCAACCCACTTCCCAAGAACAAGAGGCCGAAGAAGCACCTTGCGTTTAAATCGTTCGAGACTGCACGCCCCAGAATGTTTTTTCTATTTTATTTATTTATTTGGTATCCCACACGACAACAACTGAGTCTTATAAGCGAGAGTTTGGGTTATTGATTTTACAAAACGTATAATGAACAAATAATGTTTATATAGATATAATATAGGATATATTGCGTAAACAATATCAATAGGTTAAAAAGAAATAGAGACAATAGATTAAGTTTAATACAAAAAATAGTGAAAACGATATTCAGAAATATTTTTAGGTCCAAAACAAGACCTAAACCGCATTGAAGATTTACTTAATACGAAAGGCATTCACAAAGAAATATCAGATAAAGGAAATAACAAAATGGTAAATCATATGTGGTACCTTAGTCCTGAATTTATTGGTCTGGCATTGTTTGATCTGATAGTGCAAAACACCGTAAAGATCCAAAAGACGACAAAAATCTTAACAAAGCAAAGATAGAAATTTCTCCAGAAATAATCGATCCAAACTTACAAAAATCAACTGCCGAAATTCCTAGAAAAAGGTTTACCAGGCATAATTACAAGTGAGACTTAATTGTTGTTCAAGAGATTAAACTTTAACTCTGAATTTCTTGAAAAAGATAATGCAACTTGACCACAGAACATCAATTACCAGGAGGGGTAAAGGATGGCAAATATCTTGAAAATTGTGAACGACATAGCAAGGAGTCGAGTTCATCGCCAAGTTGTCATCTGTACCCAGATGGCTCCAAAACTACATTATGTTAGTCCCTTAATGCCCTAAATTTCAGGACGTAGCTATCTATGAGTTCACAGATATCTCCCGTGTAAGCAACATTTTATAATTTCAATGCATAAGTAACGTTACCGAGTCAAAAACGGCCGTGTTACTTACACCAAGGATTTTACCTGGTTAATCGTTGCCAATGTGTTAAAAGTTGTAAAACACTTCTATGTGGCAATGATTTTGCGAAATCATGAATAAAAATCACCAATACTACCACATGATTTTAAAATTTACACGCCTCGGTAAATGGCATGTAGAAATTACCAAACGCGTAGGTAAAGATAACTAATAGGTAGCTACGTACCCGTTCACCCAGACGTTGAAATTACCGGCATAAGTAAATTAAAATATGTATGAACAAAATGTAAGCGTTTGTCATTGAAGCCATTCAATGAATGTACAAATGTCCATCTTTGTAAAAACAAATTACATTTGAAAAGGAAATGTTTGATGGATAGCGATGCCATTCCACGGCCGATATGTCTGATGTGCTTCTACAAAAGGCGAAACAAGTCACATAATGGTGGTTGTGGGGGATCGAATCTTCAGCTTTCCTTTTTCACTTGCAAACATCATCGGTCATTAAGCTCGACTCCAACGAGGAATGAATAGAAAAAATAGACCTCCGCCCTAATAAGCAACATTTTCAAATAAAGTAAAATATATTCGTTTTCATTCGCAAAAAATTGATAATATAGGAAGAAAAAATAGTTTTTTTTTTAAATAGACTCCATTTTTGCCCTAAGGCCTTTTTCGGGACATTGGGTTTATTATCTGGAATTCAGTAACACTTACGTACTTTGTTGTTCAGCAAGAAATGTTAAGAACAGAATAGCTTATAGTTAAATGCGTAATACGGGCAAGTAGCTTTAACCGTTCCACATGTATGGTCCGTCGAAGTCGCCAAATAGCAAAACAAAAAAAAAAAAAAATAGATTTTCATTACATCGAGGCCCCAGTACCACGTTTTAACATATTCGAATTGTGCTCAAACTTTGGCTATCTTAAAATCTAAAGATACTAAAATGTTTAGGCGGCTCCCCGGCTAAAAAATCCGAGATCGATTTGGTCCTTTGATTTAAAACCAGCCCAATGCTACAAATTAAATTAAGATGCTACAAAAAAGAAAATATTGAATTTTACATAAAACGTTTGATATTTTATAAAATTTTATATTTTTACATAGTTTAATAATAAAAAAATGGTATTACGATACCATATTTTTATACACTACACCACACTGTCGTAAATGGTCTCAATAACATAATAATCTGCTGAAAAATTCGACGTTATACGGTCAACAGTCTTAGTTTAGAACACTGTTATGTATTTTTCGATGGTTTTTCCAACTTTAAATGACAATTTAACGACTTTTATGACGATTTTCGGCCAAAATCTGTTGGCATATTTTGCATATTTTTTGCATATTCTGCATATTTTTTGCATATTTTGCATATTTTTTGCATATTTTGCATATTTTTTGCATATTTTGCATATTTTTTGCATATTTTGCATATTTTTTGCATATTTTGTGCATATGCAAAATATGCAAATATGCAAAATAAATACGAAATATGACCCTGCCATTTAATTTAGATTTCTTTGAAACGAATTTTGGTCCAATCAGAATCTTCGTATCTTTAATATTAAAAAATATGCAAATATGCAAAATCCGATGTCTACTTATCACATTAAGTTTAAATAACAATATAATAATTGTTCCACAAACATCACAGAAGGGACAGGGCGTGCACCACGATTCATATTACAGCAATAGTATGGGGCCTACTGTTTATCGCCGAGTCCGAAAGGCATGTCTTAAAACACCGCCTGTAGAGAAGATGTACATGGTTGAAATACTCAGAAAATGTCGCCAACTTTACTGAGGGGTATTTGACCATCGTTGGAAATTTGATGTTTGCTGGCCGGGAATCGAACGCCCGACCTTCAGCGTGCAAGGCGGGTGTGCAAACAATTGTACCATGGTGGCACCAATAAGTAATTTTAGAACGGACATTTAGTCTGGACCTAATTTTTTGCATATTTTGACATATTTGCTACACCATATGCAAGACTTTGTGTCCTAAATATCCAATCGAATTGGCTGAAAGTTTGTATTAAGTATTCGTTCATCACAATTTTCGACCTGAAATTTATCGGTATAGGTCCAGGTCTTCATATAGCTCCCATAGAACCGTACCTCCCGATATCCATATTTTGAAGGTTGTGGCCTCAATATCAAACTGAAATGGCTGACATTTTGTATTAAGTCTTCATTGTGGGTATTAAACTTTCCATCTGAAATTTGTCGGTATAGGTCTAGGCGTTCATATAGCTCCCATACAAGGAAAGCTCCCCATTTTCGACATTTTGAAGATTGTGGCTCTGGTTACAGATTTCTCTATTTTATTGACTTGTCTGAACTGAGTTTCAAACAGAAAAATGTACACATAAACATTTTAGAAAATATTATTGAAATATATGTAGCATACGAAAATATGTGAAATACAGAAATTTTCAGTATGCAAAAATAATAGTTGCATATGCATAATTTATACATTTCGCATATTTTTGCATATGTGATATATTTCGATTGGAATTTAATTAGAAGCCCAAAATATGCAAGTTTTACATTGAGCTGATATTAATCGGGGTGCTCTCATTTATATGAGAGAAGGCTCCCTTGTCCCTACTGGGATGTTTGTGGAACAATTATATACAGTACATTTTAAGAAATATTCTTAAATTTGAAAATTGGGGTTGTTTAGCAATTTGTTTAGCAGGTAATATGATAGGGTCCCACGTAATTTGTAAGAACTGGGAATTTGTCTGTCATGATAGAGACAATTTGTAGCATGGGAGGAAGATGTGGTTCTCTTCACAAAACTCATTATATCTTAGATAGTAGGTTCGTTACCAAGCACACATATTATTGCAAATTTCATCAGAGGAAAGATCGGTAGTTAATTTTATGGCCTCCAGGGATTCAAATATGGACCAAAAATAAAATGTTTTTATTTAGCATACAAAAGTAATGGCCCATTGCACCCGCTAAATAATATCAGATAATAATGAAAAATCGTAGTCATCTTCTTCGACCTTAACCCCTACCTCGTGCAAAATTTCGTGACTATTGATCTATAATTGCGACCTCTAGCGTGCTTATGATTACATTACAAGCAAAACACTGGATATATTAGGCTGTAACTCTGTTATCTGACCACATAAATCAACATAATTGGCATTAATTGAAAGGTCAAGAGTTGTCCTTCCAAATATTATTTATGTGGACGGAATGTGTGGTCCAGGAACAAAGATATTACTGGTATATTACAAATTTTCACAATTTTCACTCAAATGTTGTGGTCCATATAACCCTCTAAACATCATCCGATCACCATCTCAAATTGCAAGCTTCTTCTTACATTATTTAAACTTTCAAGGCGATCGGACTATAATTGCGACATACAGAGCCGCTACAAAATCGGATAAAAATTTTGTTTTTGGTACATTTCACCCGCTAAATATTTCTCGATCATCACCGATAAGAATAGGGATCTATTCTGGCCTGAACCCGACCTCCATACAAAATTTCGTGACGATCGGTCCATAATTGCGGCCTGGAGCGTGTTTACAATTTATAATGGACAGACGGACGGACGGACGGACGGACGGACGGACGGACAGACACACATCTCAAAATCGCTTTATCTCGTCGTGATATGAAGATTGGTATACCACATTGGGGGTCTCCGACGAATATTTCGCGGTGTTACATGCATTTTTACCAAAACAAACTTATAATACCCTTTCCAAATTGTGGTGTAGGGTATAGAAACAGTCATATGTTACTTGCTTATGCCGATGACATTGACATCGTGGATCGATCGGTAAAGGAAGTAACCGATACCTTTGCAAAAGTCGAAAGATAATCTGTTGAAGTAGGTCTGGCAGTAAACGGCGAGAAGACCACGTTGATGGTGTCGACGAGCAATGCCTCCATAGAGATCGGAAGAAATTTTTGACGTTGGTTCCTATAATTTTGAGGTACTAAAAGACTTCGTCTACCTCGGCACCGCCGTAACCACAAAAAACAACATCAGTTGTGAAATAAAAAGAAGAATTGTATTGCCCAACAGATGCTACTTTGGCTTATGTAAGCAGTTTAAGAACAAAGCCACATCTCGTCAAACACAAACAACGCTTTACAAAACACTGTTACTACCCGTGCTGATGTATGGTTCTGAGTACTTGCGCAAGCATACAAGACAGTGCTAGGTCTGTTTGAGAGAAAATTTCTTCGAAAGATCTATGGACCAATCTGCGTTGACGGTAATATCGATGTTGTATGAACCACGAGCTGTATCTGCTATACAACGACATCCGTATTGGCTAGGCCAAATCATAAGAATGAGCGATGGTGAACCACTCTAAAAAGGCCTATAAATACGTACCACATGACGGTGCACGCAGAATTGGCAGGCCTTAGCTTAGATGGAGCAAACAAGTGGATGAAGAGATGAAAAGGCGCGGTGTTCCAGAAAGCGAATCGGCGAACAGAGAGAATTGGAGATATTTTCTTAGTTCGGCTTATGGAACAAATGTTCTGTAATGGTCCAGCTAAGTAAGTAAGTAAACGTGTCGAAGCTTCTTCCTACAGAAGAACTTAGACTAAGTCCCTAACGACGGTTCGCGCAGAAGTTTTAGGTCTAAACGCAAATGGAAACAAGTAAAATAGTATCAGTCGGTTTCGCCGACAGAGGTATACCCTCAGCCTATGTGATTTGAAGCTTTCATCTACAAACAGATCGCATGTATTTAGGGTCTTTGCATTATTTTGTGGGCTTTGCCGAAGAAAATATGGATTAGGATTAAAGTTCAAAAGAGTTTCAGAGGATTAAGTAGACCGACATAGTCCATTATGAAAGTGGATCTTATTTTGGGAGTCACATCTTTTTGATAGATATCGCGCTCACTAGTCATTTCAGTGGGCCATCGTATAACTTATGGACCAGTATGCCAGGAAGCATGGAATTGTTCACGGAAAACATAATACCGCTGTAAGCAGGACAACAACGAACAGCATGGGTATACATTTCCAACGGATCATCGAACAGTCCTTAAACTGCACTTAGACACAAATGTTGAAAATTTGTGGAGGAGGTACCCTAAGGTGCCTCCATTTTAGAAGTAAAACTAAATTCGGACTAAAATTGTTCAAGAGATATCGTGCATACCAGTAAAGTGAAATTTTTTTAAATATTCTGGGGTAGTACCGGAATTTGTGGATCGGTATTGCTTATCTTCAAACTAAAAGTATGACAAAATATGAGGAAGGCCAAATTTTGGACCAAATCGGTTAGTTCGAGAGTTATCGTGCTCTCCAGCCACTACACGTGGTGACATAGGGGTTTTTACCTTTCGGGCCTTTTTTTCAAGAAGTATGATCTTGCCCCTAAAAAAAATTCAAAGTGATTCGAGAGCATGTCTTAAAGTGAACTTATCGGTAATTTTGTGTAATTGGTACCCGAAGGCGTGGACAAACATAGTCCATATTCGAAGCTGATCTATATCTAATAGATATATTAGAATGTGTAAAGTATGGACCAATCCGGTCACTCCCTTCAGGAGTTGTCGTGCGAACAATTTTTCTGAACATTTTTGAACTTTTGTGGGGGAACTTAAACTATGTTTGGACAAAATATTACGAAGGCCAAGTTTTGGACCGAATTGGCAGATTCGTTCGAGATTTATCTTGCGCTCCAACCACTACACACGGCGTCATAGTGGTTTCAGGCTATTTGCTCATGAAGTATGGACTTGCTCCTGATGACACTTGTACCTTCGTATTGGGCACAGTGGATAAAACTTGTTACAACAAAAATCAAGGCAATTCGAGAACAGGTCCTAAACTGAACTTTTCCGAAATTTTGTGTGGGAGTTACCCGAAGGAGTGGACCGATTGAGTCCATATTGGAACTTTATTTAAGTCTGGTAGAAATTTCACGATGTACAAAGTAGGGGCCAAATCGGTTAATCCCTTCAAGAGTTATCGCGCGCACAAATTTTCCGAAAATTTTCGAACTTTTGTGGGGGAGGTACCGGAAGGAGTGGATCGATATAACCCATCTTCGAACTTAAACTAAGTTTGGGCAAAATATTACGAAAGACAAATTTTGGGCCAAATCGGTTGATCCGTTATCGTGCGCTCCAGCCAGACTGACGGACGGACATGGCTAAATCAACTCCAAATTGTCTGAAACACTTTTCGTCCAAACATACTTGGGGTTTAAAACCATTATTTCGGTGAGGCACATTTTGTCCGTATGAAAGTGTATATACCCTCGATAGTATAAATGCTGAGGATATAAAAACTAAGAAAATCGCCCGAGCCCTTTTTAAAAAAATCGGGATTCAACTTGGCATTTTTAAGGGTTTTTAAGGTTTTTACGATTTTGTTTGGAAACCGAAAGTCCTATTGAAATGGGACTAAAGAAAATGTTGTAGCTATGAAAATTCTCTACAAGATTGGCTTTTGTGATATCTTCGTAGTTTTTACCGTTATTGAGATAAAGAAGTTCAAATTAGGACAATGGATTGACTGTATCGCCTCCTTATAAAACAATGATATACACAGTGCACCTTAACTAACTCTAAATAAAAACTGCTTACACCAGGGAATTTTTATACCCTCAGCCTTTAGGCTAAGGAGGGTATATACACTTTGATACGATGAAAATGTGCCTCATCGAAATAATGGTTTTAGACCCCAAGTATGTTTGGACGAAATCCGTTTCTGACAATTTGGAGTCGATTTAGCAATGTCCGTCCGTCTGGCTTTCTGTCTGGCTTAGTGGAGCGAACGGATAAACCGATTATGTCCAAAATTTGGCTTTTGTAATATTTTGTCCAAACTTAGTCCGGTACCGCCCCCAAAAAAGTTGGAAAATGTTCGGAAAATTTGTGCGCACAATAACTCTTGAAGAGAGTAACTGATTTGGTCCACAATTTGCACATCGTGACATTTTTACCAGACTTTGATGAGGTTCCAATATGGACTGAATCGGTCCACTCCTTCGGGTACCCCCCACACAAAATTTGGAAAAAGTGCAGTTTAGGACCTGCTCCCAAATCGCTTTGATTTTTGCTGTCGGAACTTGTATTCACTGCCCCCCATACGACGGTACAAGTTTTATCAGGGGCAAGTCCACACTTCCTGAGCAAATAGGCTAAAAGGTGCAAAAATCCCCCCATGACACCGTGTGTAGTGGTTGGAGCGCACGATAACTCTCGAACGGATGAAACGATTCGGTTCAAATGTTGGCTTTCGTAATATTTTGCCCAAACTTAGTTTAAGATCGAAGATGGGCTTTACCGGTCCACTACTTCCGTTACCTCACTCACAAAAGTACGAAAATGTTCGGAAAATTTGTGCGCACGATAACTCTTAAAGGGAGTAACCGATTTGGCCCATACTTTGTCCATCCTGAAATGTCTACCAGATAAGATAAGGTTTCAATACGGACGCAATCGGCCCACTCCTTTGGGTACCTCCCACACAAAATTTCGGAAAAGTTCAGTTTAGGTCCATCTCTCGAATCGCTTTGATTTTTGTTTAGCAACTTGTATTCACTGTCCCCTATACGACGGTACAAGCTTTATTAGGGCAAGTCCATACTTCCTGAGAAAATAGAATGAAAGTTGCAAAAAACCCCAATGACAGCGAGTGAGGTGGTTGGAGCGCACGATAACTCTAGAAAGGATCTGCAGATTCGGTCCAACATTTGGCCTTAGTAATATTTTGTCCAAACATAGTTTAAGATCGAAGATAAGCCATATCGGTCCACTCCTTCAGGTACCTCCCCCACAAAAGTTCAAAAATGTTCGGAAAATGTTTTCGTACTGTAACTCTTGAAGGGAGTGGCCGAATTGTCCCATACTTTACACATCCTAATATATCTATCAGATATAGACCAGATTCAAATATGGACTATATTTGTCCACTCCATCCGGTACCTCCCACACAAAATTTCGGATAAGTTCACTTTAAGAC